>NW_013665888.1:293134-297430 GCF_000517525.1 Limulus polyphemus
AATTAAACAAAACGAGTGCTCTGACCATCACACAACAGTGAATATGTGCTTATACGTCAACTTAATAAGCAAATATGTGCTTATGCATCAACTTGATAAGTAGGTATGTGCTTATACATCAACTTAATAAGTAAAACTTCTGTCTTCTTCCGCTGCTGAGGATCGGGTGTGGACTTACAGTTAATGTGTCCGGACTGTGAATCCGAAGTTTCATGGCACGCGTCCGTGTTGCTACAAAAATACATTTCGCTTTACAAGAGCAAAGGTCAAATTCCACTATTCGGTCAAACAACAGTAACCCAAAGGTCAAATTCCACTATTCGGTCAAACAACAGTAACCCAAGATTTAAGCGGTGGGCAGTGTTGATAAGCTGCCTTCTCTTTAGTCCATCAGCTAAATATTAGGAGTAATTGTGCGCAGATAGCCCTTGTGTCGCTTTGCGGGGAAATTCTAAACCAATCCTCTCCTACTACAGATCTGAATGCAACGTTAATTAGGACATGGGCAACGCGTTCTGTTCTGTCTGTGTTCCTTGTGGCTAGGTGGTAGCTATTTCAAGAACATCTCCTGTTTCTCACAGGCCTAATACGTGAGATAAAAATTTCACCCCCGTTTTATAACTATATATTGCAACCACATTGCCAGGAGATAAGTTGGGTTAAAAGTTGTGAACTTTTTACAGGTAGCTTTGTGCTTAAACTACAAACAAATCTACTCCATAAACTCCCCGATATCTACGCTAAATCTTGTTAAGATATTGAAATAACAACTTCAGTTTTGTTATTATGTTTCACATGTATTTAAATATTTCGATAAGTCATGTATTTATATATATTGATCAGTTTCTTGTGATCTTTGTAAGTTTACATTGAATTCATGTAATTTTCTTTAACACCTTCGAGTTGAAGATCCTTCTTTGATCCGTTTCTTGTGATGTTTGTAAGTTTAAATTGAACTATTGTAATTTTCTTTAACACCTTCGAGTTGAAGATCCTTCTTTTTTTAACCATGTGTCACGATCACTTTATTTTTTTCATCATAATTACATCTCTCGACACTTAACTGGCAGCTTCCTCTTATTTGCTTTTGACAGTGTAGATACATTTTATTCTGGTTCGTAATCATTTTTTACTCCCACAGTACCCCTGCAGTTCAATACTTCCACTTTAGGGCCGGGAGTGACCTAGTGGTTAGCATACCCAGACTGTGAATATATTAGAATTCATGGTTCCAATCTCATTGCTGTAAGAGCGACCGTCAAATCGCATTATTTCATCCGACAAGAGTGACCGAATAGTCGGCTGAATCAGTTCAAAATTAGGAAAGTCCCTCTGCGTAACTTTGCGATAAAATTCTGAAACAAACAAACGACAGTCGATAAATACACTTAATGAACTTTGCTTACATGCATGTGAAATTTGATGACTACGGTAGCTCTAAGTAAGAACAGGTTTTGTTAATAACTGACAATTGCCTGTTCTCAAACGGAAGTTATCCTGTGAATTTCAGATCCGGTTTATATCAGTTCCGGTTGCTTACTTCCTCATTAACCAGCTCGTGACTTTTCTTCAGGAAGAGACTGCGCAGACATTTTTATGTTGCAGCTTTCCTAAGTTTGCCCTCATGGCCAAACGTTTAAGATGAGGTAGGTGTGAAAGCCAGAGGAGCATGCGCACAACGATGGACGATAAGTGCGTGGAGCAAATATTTTTGAGAGAAATACTAAGTTGTCGAATAAATGTATGTGAATTTTTGTTTGTTTTCCTTTAAAATTTCCTTGTAATTTTAGATGGAATACCAATGTTTTGTTTACTTTACTTTCGCGTTTCATTCTTTTATTTTTTCTGAATGAGTATTACTTGGATAGTTTTGTTTTTCATCGAGCCTCACGTATATTTTACTGGTTAAACTTGACTTTCTCTTTTCTTGCTTTATTTACACACTGTAAATTATGTAGATGTGCAATTCGGTTAATAGCATGCAATTTGAATAATAAATACATTAAGAATACTTTGTGTATTTTTCCCTATGGGTCCAAACTTCTGGGACACCCTGTATATTACAAAACGAAACGTTCCTTTTTTGTATTCTTACCTTCTGGCGTTTCCCCTCTCTCTCTCTTTTTTTTTGAATTTATTTTGTGCCTTTCGCGGGTATCGAACCCAGATTTTGGCATTATAAGTCCACAGACTTACCGCTGAGCCACCGGAGGACATTCTTGGTAAAAAAAAAAGCTGCTCAGTTAAATTTGAAGTTTAAAATAATTTTCACCAAAAGTTGCATATTGTGCTCATAGTGTATTAACGTGAATATTTAGTTTAAAGAAGTTTACGATGTCTGTAATCGTACTATTTCAATTTTTGTTTATTGCCACGAAGTAAATAGTTTAATCTTACCTGCTCGTTCGGCGAGTTCTAAGTTTCCAACTTCTGTCGTGTGTACGTCCTTTACTGTTATCGGCTGAAGGTTTTCGTTTAATATGTTCTAATGACGTTGCCGAGCTGCTCCTCTTAAGGGGTTCTGTAAGTTTACATGTCTTCTTGAAGCTGGATTTCCGCCGAGTACTTGCTGAATATTCTTTACCGTGTTTTAGTGGTCCTTTCTCTCCCGAGCTCGATCGTCGGTTTTCTGTTAACTTTGGTTTTCCTGCCCGTTTGTTTCGAGCTCCGCTTTTACTGGACACGGCGTTGATAGCATAGCCGTCGTTGTCGTCGTCGTCCGTCGAGTCGTTTTTTTCCGATTCAGAAATATGAAGAAGTTTCAGCATACTTTCTCTCAACAATCGAAACCTACTTTCCTCGTCTTCGTCATTAACGTTCGGTAGTACTCCGAGCGCTTTTTGTTTCCTATACAGATTTTCGTCCATCATGATATAATAAAACTTTTTTATCAGAGAAATTGTCATAGCCATACCCGATGACACGGGTGATGAGGTCGATTAAAGGTTTCAGCATCTGGCAAGAAAATGTAAAATTTAAACTTTGCTCTTAATGTTGTCACGTATTTAAATTATAATATACGATTTTTTTTTTAATTTCAAGTCGAATTTTTTTTATTGCAACATGTGCTTTGGATCACATGACTTATCACCAGATGTCCAATTTTCATAACAATGAACTAAGCGGAGTGACAGTATTATTTTATAACAGTGATTTTGCATTGACATAGCTGTAATGTTACAATTTACGTTTTGGGGCAGTGTAATTTCTAATTCTAAAATAGGATCAACTGATTTTAACTTTCCAGTTTTGACTTGCGATGCAGTTTCTATGATTAAATCTTTTCTTTGTAGAAATGAAGACGAAAATTAAATTAAATAGAGCTTAACTTGAACGTTATCGAATTTGATGAACAACACGTGAACAGGAAAATTGATGATTGAAATATTTCTGAACAAGCTTAAAATTACCGAACCTTCTACCAAAAGCGGTTATCAAACATGGCACTTACACAAGTTATACTGATTATATTATATTAGATTCGTCAACATCTAACATTTTCATTTGAACGGCACAACTCCGGTTGTCCCCGAGGGGACAGGGGTAAGTTTAGGGACTTACAAAGCTAAAAATCCAGGTTCGATTCCTTGTGATGGACACAGAAGATAGCCCAATCTGGCTTTGAGTTAAAAAACAAACAAACAAACGACAACAGTTATCGAAGCATGATAAAAGGATCGTTTCCTTTTTTTTCTGTTTCAAATTCTTCGCAAGTTCTGATTAGCTAGTCTGTACAAACTAAATCTACTATTTAAAGAAACAGAAACATGGATACTTCAATGATGAAATTTGTTCTGTGGTTAAAAGGTAGATTTTATTCTAGAAAACGTTTATTGGGACGACTGATTTGCAAAATTTCGCCGTTGATTCTACAAAAGAGATCACTAACAGGCAGGATTTATTTTGACCTCAAGTTACTATCGTGATAAAACTGCAATTAAATTACATTTTAAGGGATCAGTGTTCTTGGACAAAGAGCCCAATGACAGTCACACTTCTCTGTATACGAGTTTAAATAGTTTTGTACCCGTTGTTATCTCACTGATGTTGTGATCCTGTTCTCTACCACACGACAAACACCTAACGTGGAATCAAATAGTTTATACTCTACAGACAGGTCATAATAGAACTGAAGTTGTTACAACTGAATGAACTATAGTAACGTAGTTGTTTAATTGCTGACAAATAGTCGGCTCAAAAAGGTAGACAGATCAGGAAGATTTAAAGTTTCTCAATAGTCAGACAGACCAGGAAAGTCAGAAGTTTCTCAATAGTCAGACAGACCAGGAAAGTCAG
>NW_013665888.1:298328-304577 GCF_000517525.1 Limulus polyphemus
TAGCTTTGTGCTTAATTACAAACAAACTGAAGGAATGAACTACGAACGATAAACATAAGATTTGAAATTCTCATCGAGTTCCACACACACACACACTTAAAAAGTACTACAAGTTTAACACTGATTTAACTTAGTAGACATCGTATTATCCGGAAAAGAAAAAATACAAATAATAAATGTGTTCTGCTCAGTGCTCGAATTGTAAGTGTACTTAAGAAATAAAACTCCATAAGTATAATGAAAGAAGCGTATATTATATCAGTACTTTCATATACGTATATTGCACAAATTTAATCTCCTAATTAATCAGTCGCTGATTAGATTAAAATTTAACAACAATTTTGCATAAAGCAAGCATTGAGGAGCGAATACTTCAATAATCAATTTGGTCGTAACTTGGAAACAATAACTAACTCACCACAGAAGGGTAAAATAGCTGTCATATTTTTTCAGTCATATTTCATTTAAAAGTTCTAAAATTAATCCGAGAAAATATTTCTTTTTTTTTATATAAATGGAATTTCCTGCTACAAGCCAAAAAACGTAGTCGACAAATTTTTGGTAGTATTCAACATATCTTTACAATTTATATTCAGTTCTATTTTGATTCACTAGGTTTCAAATGTCATACTTATCTCTCATACAGTTTAATACAAACCTCCAAAGGGCACTTACTAACCTTTATGAATTGTGTTGTGTTTTTTTTGGATTTCGCGCAAGGCTACACAAGGGCTTTCTGCGTTAGCCGTCCCTAATTTAGTAGTGTAAGACTAGAGGCAAGGCAGCTAGTCGTCACCACCCACCACCAACTCTTGGGCTACTCTTTTATCAACGAATAGTGGGATTGACCGTCACATTATAACGCCCCCACGGTTGAAAGGGCGAGCATGTATGGTGTGACGGGGATTCGAACCCGTGACCCACAGATTGCGAATCGAGCCCCCTAACCACCTGGCTATGACGGGCCTTATGCATTGTGTTCAAGAGTATCTGTATTCGGTATTCATGGCAAAGGTACTAAGATTATCTTCCCATCGTTCCTCATTTTGAACAACTGACTAGAGGGAATGCAGCCAATCACCAGCACCCTATCGTCCACGCTAAGGGATTGACTGTCGCTCCAATAACATACCCACAGCTTCAAGTATTTTGTGATTCCCTATGGTGTACACAGCAGACATTCTAATGTGGTTTTGTTCTAAAAACAAACAAACAAATAAGTTAACATTAATTTGGAAAATAAACGATTACTCAAAAATAACGAAAAAAATATTTTATTCTCTTTCGTCGAATTAACTTAACAGAAATTTAAGAAATAGAGTTGTTTTTACCGTCTCAAATAAAAAAAGCCATGAGCTTCCTAGATCTTGCTGAGGACCCGGACTAAAGTGTCTGCATCCCCCCTTCTACCTGGACAAGCTCTCATGATCCGCAGATCAATGGTACTAAAGTTAAGAGACTGTATGTTTCACCTTGAACCTCACAATCACATCTTTCGAAATGACGATGACGAGCGTATGATTTAGGGAGAAGGGGAGACGTTCCCCCTAGACAAGCTCTCATGATCCGCAGCTCAATGGTACTAAAATTAAGAGACTGTATGTTTCACCTTGAACCTCACAATCACATCTTTCGAAATGACGATGACGAGCGTATGACTTAGGAAGAAGGGGAGACGTTCCCCCTTAGTTATAAGTTTTTTCAGCGAGCACATATTAAATATTTTATGCTCAAACGTCTGCCCAGTGTTGTTGGTTAATAGTTACAAAAACAGTAATTTGACCAAGATCAAGAAGTTAAAATTAAGAAAAAAATCGCCTCGTTATGCTCGGCATTTATTACCTCCTCCCCTCAAACAAGGGGATTCAAATCTTCTAAATTTGATTGCCTAAGCTACAACTTCAAACGTAAAGGAAATAGTGATTTTTTTTTACTTTTTAACGTGTGAAAAATTAACTCTTTCAAAAATATATTAACCGACCATTTAACAAAAAATCAAATCAGCCATGTTACTTAATATATTTCAATCTAAACGAGTTTCTTATACGTACAACCTTATATTCCTTCTCTCTCTATATATATATATGTATATAAATCTATATTTGTTTATATCTGTGTAAGAGGTAAAGTCAGAAGAAAATAGTACAGGACGTTATACATGTATATCGGACTCATGCACAGGTACATTACCTTGTTTTACATCTCTTCAGGACTTAAGGCCCGAACTTTGTGCATAAGATCATTATGTAGTAGGGTCGCAGTTCTGTTACCGAAGGTGCAACGTCACTAGGTTTCGTTTCGGGTCTGAAATACGTCCTGCAAGTGCGTGGGTTTGAGTGTCGCTACTTCCTCGACCAACAATACTTTTAACTGAATGAAGAAATCAATGAGAAACTGCACGAGTCTGATGACATGCGTCTGTGAGCTATGCAATACAGACACACGTATGATTGCACACGTAAGGCGACTAAGAAATCCCCTTTTGATTAATTAAATAAACTTCACGCTGTTTTTTAATTAAACTAAACGCTGTTTTTTTTAAAAGCAAATGCTTGATACTGAATTATTATGCAAACCACGTTCTATTGAATATTTCATTTAAAAAATCTTAGTAAACTTTAAAAACTCGGAAAATAAAGAAGTGCATTTGAGATTTTTAGCCTAAGCGACATCTTGTGTGACAAATGGGTAAACTATCAGGTCAGTTTGTTTGTAGTTAAGCACAAAGCTACACAATGGGTTATCTGTGCTCTGTCCACCACGGGTATCGAAACCCGGTTTCTAGCGTTGTAAGTCCGCTGTGCCACTGAAGGGGGGGGGGGCTATCAGGTCAGAGATACCCCCGACTATGCGTCTACTCTTACATATAACGGGATGAACTGTGACAGTTATAACGCTTTTATAATTGAAAGTTGGGAGGGTGTTGATATTCATATCGTGGCTTGAGCCTTGGACCTTCAAATACGTAGCTCGGAACAATTTAGCACATAGAGCAGGCTAACATATATGCACCTCACACCCTTTATGAGTGCCGTGGCAAGCCATTTCGTCATTTTGCTGCCTATCATCAGTTTGCGCTCTGAGCAGTAGATCTGTTCATTCCTCCCTAATAGGGACCGGTGGTTAGAGAGCTCGACTCCCAATCTGCGGGTTCGAATCTCCGTCACACCAAACATGCTCGCCCTTTCAGCCGTGGGGGCGTTATAATGTGACAGTGAATCCCACTATTCGTTGATAAAAGAGTAGCCCCAAGAGTTGGCGGTGGGTGGTGATGACTAGCTGCCTTCCCTCTAGTCTTACACTGCTAAATTAGAAACGGCTAGCGCAGATAGCCCTCGTGTAGCTTTGCGCGAAATTCAAAAACAAACAAACAATCCTCCCTAATTACGGCTCTAAAATTCCAGCATTTCACAAAAAAGAAGCATCTATAAAAAATGTTCGATTACTTCGATTCAATTCTAATTCTTCTTTGGACAAACTTTTCAAGACATCAATTTTTCAACTAAGAAAACATGTTTTCATCAGTTTGTTTTATATTAAGAAAAGTTAAATGGTCTTACGTTTTTAATCCCATTGGTGATTGAAAATTACAGACAATTCTTTTTTTTAAGGCAGAAATAGTTTACTTATTCTCACAGAAAGTAGAATAAATCTATAGATATTTTAAATTAAGAAAAGTGTGGGAATGGATTAAAATAGATTAAATCATTGACAAATTTGGATTAACGAATAATTATTAAACAACTTGGACAGACAGATGCCCCCTTCCCCACAGTGGCACAGCATTATGTCCGCGGACTTATACTGCTAGAAATCGGGTTTCGATATCGGTGGTGGGCAGAACACAGATAGCCCTTTGTGTAGCTTTGCGACAAACAACAACGACAGACAGACAGACACTGGTGGTAGATAGAACGCTGTAGTCTCTTACCTCTTATGTCACGCGATAAGGTTGCGCTCGTTCATTGAAATTCTCAGTACTGTCTGAAGTCTTTCAATAAACATAATATCCGCCATGGTTACTCAGCGATGCTGAACATTGTCGGGGGCGGAGCTAGAAATTCTTTGTAGGTTTCTTTTTTTTTCTGAAGATGAGTGGTTATTTTCTAATGAAAGGTTCTGGATGGCATGATCCTCCAGAGGTCTAGGGAACCTCTCCAAAAATTTGGATGCTTCGAGATACATTTTTCTGCCTTTTTTGGAAAAGGAAGTAGCCTCTTATTGAACACGGAAACACTTATGTTTGTATTTTAAAATTTAGACATTTTTTGTTTTTTGAAAAGGTAGTTGAATTGTGATTAGTTACTTTTGATTCTAGAATTTGTGTCATCATAGGCCTGTTACTTGCTGAATCGTTTACCGGTAGCACAGCAGTAAGTCTGAGGGCTTATAACGTTAAAAATCGGGGTTAGGTTCCCGCGATTGGCAGACCATAGATAGCCCATTATGTAGCTTTGCTTTTAACAACAAACAAAGTTGTTGCGTCGCGTTGAAACATTAGGAAGACGTTTTTACTTATAAATAGACAAGACTGGAGATGGATTACTTCCTTACAGTTGTAGTTATAAAGGTGGGGCAAGTTCATTTGTTTACATGCAGGTCCTCATCACAGAGGGTGAGTGTTTGAATGACGGTTATGAAACAACTGAGATGTCAGTGTTCCGGTAGACCAAAATGGAAATTATAGTAAACGTCTTGGTAGGTTTTTGTTTCAGATTTTTCGTGCAACGCTGCACAAAGACGTCCTTAGTCAACAGCATCCTCCGCCAACTTTTTAGTTACTTTTGTCTGACCTAATAGAGTAGAAGGAAGGTAGCTTTATTGTCCAACCCACTTGCTGTGGCGTCGTAAAATCCCCCCCTTGATAGGATTTTTGAAATAAAACCACTGAGAGAAAAAGTCACACGAGAAACAAAAATTGGATATGTATGATTTTGAGTAAACCTAAGCCTTATACGTTGGTATTGGCAGAAAAATAATAAATTCTATAAGAGCGTTGTTAATGTTGTAACCCTTGGAGCTGCGCAGAGATCAAAGTTCAATCATATTTTCTTTCCCTTTGCAAGTTACTCTAAAATACATTTTGCAAAATTATAGAAGATTATTTCTTAAATATTTTCGATGAAAATTTTTTGTTGAAATAAAGCTATAGTTACTATCTTTGAAGTAGGATGCCATCTTGCGGTGGAAAAAAATAACGTTCAGATAAATAAATTTAATAAGAGCGAGGCTGACACGAACGACAAAGAAATAATTTGGAAGACGTTAGATAATGTTACGGGCGATTTGTATTTGGCCTAGTAGAAATTCCGTGTTTCCTTAATTAGCTTTGAGTAAGTATTATCTTTAAAAATTGGAGGGATTTCATTGTTTTAATCTTAATAGGGGTGCCCGGATTATGAATTGTTTTTTGAAGTTAAGCACAAAGCAACACAATGGGCTATCTGTGCTCTGCCAATCACGAGTATCGAAACCCGGTTTCTAATGTTATAAGTCCGCAGACATATCACTGTGCCACTGAGAGGGGGGGGGGGCTATTATGAATGGAATGATTCATTGTTCGCTTCCGGAACTTTTAATGTGCTATAAGGGTGACAGTCAAGTCTCACTATTCGGTTAGACAAGAGTGACTGTTGACTAACTGCCTTCCCTCTAGTCTATCACTTCAAAAATAGGAAAGGCTAACACAAATAATACTCGAGTAAGTTTGAGCAAAATTCAATAAACAAACAAACTAGGAAATAAAAAAGAAGAACTTTATATCCAATGACTTCCATAAATAAGTAATTGAGGAGAATTATAGACATATTTGAAAACCAGGATGCCTAAATATGTATATATACACTATTCATCTGAATATTCTAGTGTAAAGTACCTGAATGTTAACTTTTCAACTTTGTGAATAAGGTAATCTGTAACTCGAAAACTTCGAACTACACGAGCTTGGATTGAAACGGCGAACTTACTTACCATAACAAAGAAATTATGCTTGTTTGTTTGTAGCTAAACACAAAGCTACACGAAGGGTTATCTGTGCTATGCCCGTAACGGGTATCGAAACCCGGTTTATAGCGTTGTAACTCCGCAGACATACCGCTGTGTCACTGGGTTCGAACTACACGAGCTTGGATTGAAACGGTGAACTTACCACAACAAAGAAATTATGCTTGTTTGTTTGTAGCTAAACACAAAGCTACACGAAGGGTTATCTGTGCTATGCATCGAAACCCGGTTTCTAGCGTTGTAACT
>NW_013665888.1:305077-307479 GCF_000517525.1 Limulus polyphemus
AAGGGTTATCTGTGCTATGCATCGAAACCCGGTTTCTAGCGTTGTAACTCCGCAGACATACCGCTGTGCCACTGGGTTCGAACTACACGAGCTTGGATTGAAACGGTGAACTTACCACACCAACGAAATTATTCTTGTTTGTTTGTAGCTAAACACAAAGCTACACGAAGGGTTATCTGTGCTATGCCCATAACGGGTATCGAAACCCGGTTTCTAGCGTTGTAACTCCGCAGACATACCGCTGTGCCACTGGGTTCGAACTACACGAGCTTGAATTGAAACGGTGAACTTACTTACCACACCAACGAAATTATGCTTGTTTGTTTGTAGCTAAACACAAAGCTACACGAAGGATTATCTGTGCTACGTCCATAACGGGTATCGAAACCTGGTTTCTAGCGTTGTAACTCCGCAGACATGCCGCTGTGCCAATGGGGGGGGGGATTATAAAAGATCATAAAAAGCGTCATAGACTTAAGACTCGGTGAATCCATGATATATTACCTCCTTCTCCACAATCATATAATGCCTTTTACTTAAACAAGAATTAATTAATGTTTATATATGCCACAATATTCATTTGAAGTTATGCTTCTCTTGAACTTTTCGTGGATTCCCCTTATACGAACTTTTAAAAAGCTCGTTACTCGTGTACCGCAACGTTCACGATCAATTATTCGTCTTTACACTTTAATTTTATTGTCTCCACTTTTGAACGTTTACCAGGATTAGGTTTAGAATTTTTCACGTCTATATTGTAATTTTGTGCACGTTGCCTATTTACAGGCGTCCACAGATGGCGTCATGATGTCGTTTTAACTTGTGGCTCTCAATATACAACTACATCTTTGGCGTCACAATTTCTAAACTACGTAAATAAAAAAAACAAAACAAAAGAAAATTGCATAATTTTACGTGTTTGAAATTAAATTACAAATTGCATATTCTAGTCATTATAGATAAGAACAGAGAAATAACACGTAATCAGATATATATCGTTTACTTTTGAATAACACAGAGCTGCTTAGTACACAGAAAACATACCAATGCGTGGGAAAAAAATAAAATAAAAAGGTGCAACTAGCAAACTAAAAAACTTACTCCACTGCTACAACACGCCCAAAAAGCATGACTGTATACGGAATACAGAATAAAAAGCATAAAATGTGGGTATAATAAATCATTTTTCGGAAGGTCAGGGTAGCCTTGAGCCAAATGTAAGAACTTACCTGAGCTGCTAAAACGTAAAGTTTATCGATCAGCAAAAGGCAAGGAATATGAAGACCTTTGTTGTTTTTTATTAAAATACGATATTTTTTAAATTAAAGTTTACGAAATGTTTTCTTATAAAAACATCTATATAAGGATATTTATTGAACGATCAAAATATCAGTTCAGTTGGAGCTCTTTACTGTTCAACTACACGATTTAGGCCTTTGTTGTTCGTAGTACTGGGAAACTTGTGATAATCAAAAGTGCAGACTTCTTTACTATTTATTTGCCCACGGAAATCTGATTTTAAAACATCGTGAATTTTATGGTATAGAAAATTAACAGAAAATTTTTCTCTTTCGTAAGTCACTTGAAATTGTATGTCTTTGTTAGGCTTAGTTCACCATAAGATGTGTACCCGATATCGGGATATGTTATTTCACGAAAGGATGCAATACCAAGGCAGCTCTCTCTGAGAATACCATAGATTGCATAATATCTATTGAGGGTCTTGTTCCGGTGTTGCTGTGCGCAAGTTCATAATAATAAAAAGGAGACAGGTTGTGATAAGCCAGGTACAGGCAGACCACCGACACCTACTGAAACTATCACTGAGGAGTCCAAGCCAGCCCAAGTAAACACAAGTGCAGTGGTCAACCAGTGAATGTTTTCTTACAAGCTGCATCATGTTCAAGCACTGAAGGAGGCAAATTTAACCCAACCTGCTCGTTTTGTTTTGCAGTTCTTGGCCAATATCTTATAGACTGATGAAGCCCATTTCATCCTTTCTAGAAGTTTCAACACGCGCAATTGCATCATGTGGTCAAAAACTAATCCACACATAACATTCATACACAACTCTATGATGCTAAGGTGACAGACTGGTGTGGTTTCATCATAGTTTTTGAAGAACCATCAACAAATGAACTGCAAACCCGCACAATCAGTGCTGCAAGTTACCATGTGTAACCAGTGTAACTCCCATGCTGTAGCAACAAAATGTGATAACCACTTTGCTTTTCAACAGGTAAATAAAAACATAAGCTGGTATCTCTCCACAGGTAAATAAAAACACAGGCTGGTACCTTACCACAGGTAAAAAAAACACAGGCTGGTATCTCTCCACAGGTAAATAAAAACACAGGCTGGTATCTCTTCACAGGTAAAAAAAACACAGGCTGGTATCTCTC
>NW_013665888.1:308205-315580 GCF_000517525.1 Limulus polyphemus
AAAAAAAACAACAACAAGTCATTAATAGTACAAAAACAAAACAAAAAACACTTTGAACATTATGCAATTAATTAACTGCCACCACTTTGAAAAGACAATGGAGGCATGTTAAAAAGAGATTAAAAGTTTTGAAATGGAAATAAGAATTTTGTTCTTATGTTGTACCATTGGCATGTTTTCAATTAAGAACTTTCTCTCAAACCCTGAAATCAAACTATTATTTCATTAAACTGGCCCTAATGACTGATGAATAACTACAATTCAAAAGTGTCTTGTATTTTGGGCATGATGAGAATGTTGGCCTTCTAAACCAAACTGTTTTATTTCAATACTCTATTTATGCCATTCAGATGACACAACATGATATATTAAATATTTAAAGCCTTGTTTAATTGTACAAAATACCTTATAATAATGTGTGAAAGACTGTAATTCAAGATCCTTGCCATGTTGTTTTAATAGTTTATTATTAAAGTTTTTAGATATCACATTTAATATATCAAAGAAAAACTCATCAAAAATGAAAAAGAGACTTCAAAAGATAATGCATCAACTAAACGGCAGATAATTATGGACATTTACTAACCTTTCAAACAACTTTAACCTTTTTTAATATTTACTGGGTATTTGGAGAGGTTTTACTTCCTAACTGGTAGATTAATTCACTCAAAGTTGTACCTGCCTCTGGATAAGATAAAGTTAGTTTCGATGCATAGATAAAACATATCAAAACTGTGACTTACCAATGACCATTCAAGGTTTCAGTTTATGTAAGGAACTGAAAGCACCTACATCAGAAGGTCAGATATAATCACAAGTCTTCTTCATAGAAACTGTGCTGTTAGTTTGATTGACGTCACTGAATCTTACATTGTTTTTACACTAATTAGACAAGTAAGGAGAGATGTAATGAACTGATAATATCCAATGGTCCCACAGCACCTCTGCTAGAAGTTTCTCTTTTTATACTTTACCACATTTAAAAAATATCCAGCATTTACTTATGCTTACACCCACAAAGCTACTCAAAGCCTATCTGAACTAGCTGTCCCTAATTTAGAAGTGATAGATTAGAGGGAAAGCAGCTAGTCAACCCAACCCACTGACAGTCATGGCCTACTCTAACTTAACAGTAGGATTTGACAATTACACTTATAACACACACACACACCCCCAGCCCCAGAATGTGAAGCACAACCACAGAATCTCGAATCCACAGTCCACACACTAACCATTGGGCTGCATCTGGCTCATACCATTTTTTTTTAATCAAACCTTCAAAGTCACATACTCTAATATTACAAAATGTATACAATACTAAACATTATAAAGGAATAACACAGTCACCTCATAATCAATTCTAAAGCAGCTTTATGTAGGACAGACAAATATGCTTAAACACTGCACCATTTATTATAAAGAGCTTAGCAAAGTGAGAAAGCTCAGACGAGAAGGCTTATTAGGAGGCATCATAAATTAAAATTATTCAATGTTTGGCCAGATGTTTTAATATCATTCAATTAAATCTAGATTTGTTTCAATCTGTTAAGAAAATTGTCTATACAAACAGCAGTGTATACTTAGTTTTTTAAACACTTTATGATAAACCCTTGCATATCATAAACGGCAAGAAAACCGAGAGGTTTAGATACACTCGATGAATCCAACTTCAAAAGCCAAACAAAAATGTGTACCTTATAAAAAAAAAAAAAAAAAAATACAAATGATTAATCATTTAGGTATTTTAAAGAACCATTTTTTTTTCTTTTCTATATAATACAATGAAAATGCTGGAAACCGACAGAAAGTTGAAATATCTTGAAAATTAATTCTCCAAACCCTTGAACAACAAAGATGACTCACAGCATTTTAACCCCTTCCTTGTCAGGTTTTTCTTGGAAATGAACTTAAGGTAACACTGACCCTTAAAACTGGGTTAATTTACATGCCGAGGAAACACTTCTTATAACCTTCAAGTTGAGTGCAAAATAAAAGTATCATGTCACAATCTATGAAAGTGCAAAGATTGATACACACCAATTTATTAGAATGATAACTTCACCACTAAAGCCAATATCAGCATGAAATTTAACACACTTGTTGATATTACACTCTTACATAGCTTGAATTTTTAAAAATTGTTTTGTTATCTATGAGTCTACTTTCCAATAATTGCCTATAGTTTGTTAACATTGCACGAAATTTGCAAAGTTTTTAATTCGAGCTATGAGGATGTTCACAAAAAAGCACGTGTATCAATTTTCACACGTTTTTATCATTCCTAAGTAAAGTTAAGGTGTTAAAACAGTTTATTTTATGTATTTCTTTATCCCTGCCACATTAATTATGTTTATGACATATATATATATGACTGAAAGTGTACTTTTAGAGATTGCGACAAACTTTTGTTTCGCACGTTATAATAAGTGTTTAACAATGTTTCCTCAGCATGTAAATTAACCCAGTTTTAAGAGTCAGTGTTACTTTAAATAAAAGGCAGATGTTTATTTTATTTTGCTTTTTGATAACCGATTATAATACACGATAGAATGAACATAAATTTGGGCAAACAATTAAAAATACGGTAACCAATGGCTTGCCTGAACGAACTTAGACAAATATTTTTTGAAACGTGGAGGAAGCCCACGTTATTTTGGGTGAGCAAATCATGAAAGGGGTTAAAAAGGACACAATCCATGATGAGAATGAGATGTTCAGTGTGTTCAAGATTATAAAATATACATTACTGTAATGAAGTAACGATTCAATCATTATGCCTAAAGCAGTCAATCACACAAGAATACTATATGTAATTAATAGCTAAATCAAGTTTAATAAAGTACAGGTTCACAAATAGTTACCAAAAGAAATTAAACTGTGATATAATTAGAGAAAATTTCATCAGACATATTGAACTCTTTACTTGTGTTTAAAAAAATTTAAGAACTATTTCAATAATATTACAAAAGGAAAAAAATCAAATTATCATCACAAACATAATATCTACATATACTCAAACATATTAAAACGAATTTCAACAAAATGCTATAATCTAAATTTGTATCAGTACACAAAAGTCCATGCTTTTGTATTTTTCTTTAATGCTCTTTTAGTGGTATCTTTGGTCTGTCATCAAATTTGCTGTTTAAAGTGTAAAGGTTCTTAATTTTTCCTTATGATTGAAAAAAAAAATTATTTTATATGAAACCTAAACCTAAAATACATTTTTACTTAGATGTTAAAGATTATCAGAAATTGAAAGATATGTTAACTTAAAGTCAAGGTTAAAACATTATCATTTTAAATTAGTGTTTGGAAAAGTGAACGGCAATTATTTTTCATTAGTAGAGAGTTTAATAAATCATTAACCATAATTATTTTTATCATCTGACTCAGGATTTATGTTACTAAATTTAAGACAAAACAAAACATGTGATTTAAAATATTTTACCATCAAAGTTACTCAAATACCATCTTTTAAAGCTTTTTACGTTGTTAAAATAACTTGTTAACAGGAAATAAAATATGCGGAAACCCACAGTTTTTGAATTTTTCGTCTCCTGCCAAATAAAAGCAAATATTCAGATCTTTTCAACTCATTAAACCTAACTAGCTTCAATCAAAGTGATTTTGAGAGTTAATTTTTTTAAGTTCTAAGCAAACAGAATCAAATACTGAGGATGACAAAACATTTATTTCTCTGTACTTTAAGTATGGATAAACATATTCTTGCTTTAAAAAATATAAAAATTTTGGATTTTAATAAGTCACCCCCCCACCACACGCACACAAAAGAATCTTCACAGAGAAAAAAATAGTTCAATTTAGTGAATTTAAGACACCAAATAAATAATGGAACAAGAGAAAAACGTTTCTGTATGTTTTCCAGCATTTACTCATTGTTAAGAAAAATATTAAATACTTCCTGTCACAAAGAAATCTAAAACATGCACAATATATTCCACTGGCCTTACTCTTGATGTAAACTTCTTTTTTTTTCTATTTTATAATGTCTCTGATTTAATGATGGTAGCTTATTCTTTTATCTTTTCTTGATCATCACTCGATTCAGTCTGATTCAACAGTGCTTCAGGATCCCAAGGTTGTTGGAATAATTCTACTGGTAAAGGCGTGCAATGGGTGGAGTCAAAATCAACCATGTGCTTTTGAACCTGAAAAAAATAATTAACCTACTTAAAATGTTAGTATTTTAAATATAGAAATATTTAGTTTCAAATGATAGGTACATCAATATAACAGATTACTTTAAAGATTTAAATTGATTCTCAGAATAATGATCCAAATCTGGTAAAAATTACTGATAAGAAAAACCTGCTTTCCAAGTTTCAAATGTTCATTATGGATATTTTAAAATGCCCTCTGGTGATAACTTTACACAATACTCAGTAAGCAAGAATTATCTCACAAACTATGATTGAAAGTCATCACTACTGATCTGAACTAAGTCAACATAAACACAGGATATAATCCAACTTGACATATTTGGACAGTTGGACATTACTTAAGAATTTATAATAGTAAATTGACAAATGATGATTTGTAAGTGTAATGAAGCAATTTTATTTTGGGGAACATACAAAGAACAATGATCTGTTATCTTCAGGTTGTTTGTCAATTTACTATTATATTAACATAACATGCTTCCAAAACAAGCATTTACACCAATGTAAATATAACAAGTATCTTTATTTTGATGACATTAGGTCTGTCTAAGCAACACAATAACACTAAGCATTGAAATAAGAATATACAAAATTTACCAAGTAAAACATGAGTTGTAATTTCTGTTCCATCGTCATATCGTCACCTTTACAAACAAAGAAAAATTAATATTTAAAGAAACGTGACAACAAAACCAATAAAAGACAATTTATCTTCTGATTTTAAACTCATAAGCGAGCACTGTTACATTAAATATACAGAGAAATAAAAAATTATTAATACCATTATTTTAAAATCTTAAATTCTGATGTTAACTGTTCATTAAACAATTTTCTTTGATTTCAACCAAAAAATATAAAAATTGTACTGCATAAAACTTCTTTAATTTAAAAAAAAAATGTTTTAATATCAGCATAATTGGTGCTGTAATTCAATACTTTTCAAACAAACAAAAAACGATTTGTAAAAGAATATTTGCTCAGTGCTTATCACTGATAATCCTAGCTATTATTCAGGAATAACAGGCTTTCTTTCAATACTCATAAAGCTAGAATTTATCCACGTGGAAGAATGACTAAAACAGAAGTTTACAAATGCCACCAGACAACCAATCACGTTAAGATCTTTTCCAAGGAGATGGCACAACTGTGTAGTTTCAAAGAGCCAAGGATATGTTTGTGTTTATTGGGTGTAAGTTTAAGCTATATAACAAAACGTGTGCAGCAAACTTTAAAAACAACAACAATAAACTTCATCTATCTTTTGGATTATCAACGAGAGTTCTTTCACATGTATTCATCTTAGGATCACATAATCTATCGCAGATTATAAACACACCTCGGTAGCCTAGTAGTTATGACCTTTGTCTCAGGATCAAATCTGGGGCGTCTATGCTACCTTGTGCTACAACAAGGACTCCATGTTGCAACACAGGTCTTGTTGTGCAGACTGAAGTAGCATGTCAAGGACTCCATGCCACAATACTGTAGTCTGTGGAACAACAAGGACTCCATGACATGCTACTTCAGTCTGCACAACAAGATCTGTGTTGCAACAAAGACTCCATGACATGCTACTTCAGTCTGTAAAACAAGACCTGTGTTGCAACAAGGACTCCATGCCACAATACTGTAGTCTGTGGAACAACATGTGTGCCGTGACAAGGACTCCATGCATTTAATGTTATTACTCGGTGCTTTTACTTTACATTTTTATCAGATTATGAAATGTTACACAGGCAAGCAAGAAAATATCTTTTGAGTGTGTGTGTGTGTGTGTGTGAATGAAAATGATTATATTGTTTTGTTTTTACTTTATTACATAACAAGAAAGTGTCAAACAACAGCATAGCAAGTAATATAAATCAAACTCATTATCTAAAGTAATTAATGTATTTACCACTTAATCCAAAGATAGTAACAGAGTAATAAATCAAACTCATTATCTAAAGTAATTAATGTATTTACCATTTAATCCAAAGATAACAATCTTATAGTGATATCAGTTTAGATTACAATGACAACTGAACGATTTTTCTTTTTGGGGAACTTGTTGTGTACAAATAACAATTCATACTCCATGCATAAAACATCAGGTATCAACAAGAAGAATTTTACAAAACAAGCCAGTTTTTTTCAATAAAGGCTTTAATACATCACACTGCAAAATAATTATATGTTAATGACAGGCTTATGAAAGTTTTAATGTACACATAATCTTGAAAAAAAACATTAACACTTTAACAATCCATTTTAGTAACACAAAGATTGAATATGTATATTTAAGGTGGATTCTGATTCAAATCACAAGAGAATGAAAATGTTTCAAAAAATTAGTATGGATAAAAGTTACGCAGTTTGGAGTTTTCAACAAAATTATCTTTTTCTGTTAATTTTGAGAAGTATGAAACCAAAAATATTACCGTACTTGTATAATAAGCTTTCACAAACACAGAATAAAACTGTTTTTAGCAAACTATAACAGATGTGAAAATTTGCTGTGTTTAAAGAAAGTAAGCTCCTCGGTGTTTGTTATTTATCAGCTGACAAAAAGACAGTTGGCTATCAACATGGACTTTGGAGTCAGTTTTCATCTTTTAATTCAGTTATTACACAAGACCTAATCCAGTAGCTAAAGAACAAGTCAGTAATTCAATACATAACAACAAAGTAGATGATAAGAACTTACAAAATGCAAAAACTGCTCTATCTTCAAAGAGATATTGGAATCACGAAAACATCAAACTACTCAGTTGTAAATGTTTCAATTCTAAAACATTCAGGACGAGGTAGAAGAAACAAACACATTTAACAGTATTTACCTATAGACATGGGGAAGGAAGCAGACTTTTCTTCAATATAAGATCTAACTGTTGCAGCACAAATGTCTTCGTCTACCTCATACTGATGCCAAAGTGTTACTGGAAGTGTACAATAACAATTAACATCCTTCAATCAGAGATACTTACCTACTTAGAACAAAACTAAAAATCATCATGGTAATGAGTAAAGTTAATTAAGTATATGTTTTTTATGTTCTTACTTATAAAGATTATAATATACTGTTTCAACAGCTGGTACTCTCACTGTTAACAATATTTTTGGCCATAAACCCAATAACACCTCATGAGGTTTGACTTAAGTTAGTCCTAAATCCATGTATATATATATATATATATATATATATATATATA
>NW_013665888.1:315858-320417 GCF_000517525.1 Limulus polyphemus
ATAGCTTCAAGTACTGTTGCAGATTTAATCTCCTATTACTTAGATTCTCAGTAAGAAAGTAAGTTTGGATTTCTAAAAACAACACCAGTTATTGTCTCACAATAATTCTACATAATGCTTATCCATGTAACACAAAAAAAAAAGTGTAAATTTAAATCCCTAGTTACAAAGCTGATACACACAAACATGTTGTAGACTGAATCATAAAACTTCCTCTCTAGACTTTATGCTTTCCGTACCACTTCTGACGAGTATCTTTTTTTTTACCAGTTTTTTTATTAACGTGACAGATTTCTCATTCAACACAGTTTTCTAGTACGATTCATTCCACGAATCTTGATCTGTTTGTTTTCTTCATTCCACACTGATTATGTAGCATTAGTCTTAATATCCTCACATAGGATTGGGCACGAGTTCTAACCATCAATATTAGGTCGAATTGTATCAGCATGATAAATCTCTAATTACAGACCTGAGCAGTTGGGACTGTAAATTGTAAAAATCCAGAGATTATATGATTACAATTTTTCGAAACATCTATGAAAACAAAAGCATTATGACTTGATTAAATTTTGGCAAACTAAACTTTCAACAAATTCATCTAATCCTTACGTGATCTTTTTAACCGAGTTCCGTTATGTATCAAAACCTTTTACAAACCACATAACCAAGTAAGCAAAGAAAAAGAAAAATTATCAATTTTATTTTCAGTATTCTCCTTTTGTGTACATTGATAAGTCACATATAATTAAACTTGTACTGGCTTATAATATGCTCACATTTAAGAAAAAAAAATAAGCAAAAAAGTAGTTTGATCTTTGAGTGACTTTCACTTCTGAGACCATTTTAATTTTCATGTCCAGCTTATCACTTGGTAGAATTGTGCATCAAAGAAATAATACAATGACTGTGACCTCTGCAAGTCTGACTGACCACATTTGGGATTAATTAGATGGACATTTATGACTTTGGAGTTACATTCATCTTGACTAGGGTACCTTTGTAACGTTGATAGCTCAACGACTATAATACCAATTATAATCGAAATCTCTTCAACCATGTAGCAGAAACTCACAAATACACACACACACTCTCACTGAATGGTAGCTATCACACCCTCCAGTTTCGTGTGCAAGGTAATGTGACTTTAATATTTTGTATAATTTCTTGACAACTACTGCAAGAGGTGAGTGTATAAAACTACAAGTGTTTTCTGGACCAAACACAAGTTCAGAGAGTATTAACTTGAGCAAGTTGAAGTTACCAAATAGTGATGGCTTACAGTATACCTAAGATTACATATTAATACTAGTAATAAACTAAAGTGACACTTAACAGTAATGACTCCACAGTACAGCAAAAAGTAATAAAATTCCATAATGTCATCAGAGTAACACACTAAAAGTGATACTGAGTTACTTAATAGCAACAGATTAAACCGTACAACTGAAAGTAACAAAATTACTTAACATTAAGACTGGAATCAACTCATCACTATAGATAAAACTGGAGCTTACTTAATAGCAGTGGCTCTAGAACATTACTGCGTATCATATAAATCATCAATACGAGCAACACTGCCAGCTGTTTGATCTTAGTGGTGTTTCTGGAGTATGAATGGAGTGAGTTAGGGTGATCATACCTCTTAGAAATAGTGATTAAAATAAGATTTGGTGATCACCGTTACACCTTTAATGTACATCATTAAACTGCATAATTCTGGAATACAACAAAAAAACAAAATATTACACCAATCATAACAACTAAACTTACTCAAACTATCTTTGTCAAGTGTCAATGAAGCTTCCAAAGCCCAACGTGTCTCTGGAGTTATTAATTTTGGATACCTGAAACAGATCAAGATATGAAGTTTGACCATACTTTATCCTGGCAAGTTCTGAAGTAAACTTTAAGTTAGATCTAATTAGATGCAAATTTAAAGGTCTGTTAAATTTCTTATAATAAAAAGAAACCACCAGAGTTTTGTTAAAAAAATAAACAAACAATTATTACTTTATTGAAACAACACATAACACTTAAAAGACTATTAAATAAGGTTTTAAAGTGTAAACTGTACACGATAAACCACTAAATTGTTGTTATAAAAGAACAATTATTACTTTATTGAAACAACATGTAGCACTTAAAATACTATTAAATAAGATTTTAAAGGGTAAGTATACAAAACATGTACACATATGTGAATAAAAAGCTGACTACTGACCTATACTGGAGAACCTTTGATAAGAGATCATTGCCCCTATTGGTCTGAAGAGGACTACTATCACTGAAAGTAATACAAAGGAATGTGTGATAGGCTTAACAAACATACACTAATGGGTTATGTTTTCCTCTATATACAATGTCAGAACTGTTAATAGTAGCTGCAAGCCACTAGTTGCTGCGTATTTCACTACGTTTTTACATAGTACAAACAAGGTTAAAAATTGTCAGAACTGTTAATGGTAGCTGCAAGCCATTAGTTGCTACATATGTCACTACGTTTTTACATAGTACAAACAAGGTTAAAAATTGTCAGAACTGTTAATAGTAGCTGCAAGCTACATTTATGTCACTACATTTTTACATAGTACAAACAAGGTTAAAAATTGTCAGAACTGTTAATAGTAGCTGCAACCCATTAGTTGCTGAGTATGTCACTACATTTTTACATAGTGCAAACAAGATTAAAAATGGTCAGAAATGTTAATAGTAGCTGCAAGCCATTAGTTGCTGTGCATGTCACTACATTTTTACATAGTGCAAACAAGGTTAAATATTGTCAGAACTGTTAATAGTAGCTGCAACCCATTAGTTGCTGAGTATGTCACTACATTTTTACATAGTGCAAACAAGATTAAAAATGGTCAGAACTGTTAATAGTAGCTGCAACCCATTAGTTGCTGAGTATGTCACTACATTTTTACATAGTATAAACAAGGTTAAAAATTGTCAGAACTGTTAATAGTAGCTGCAACCCATTAGTTGCTGAGTATGTCACTACATTTTTACATAGTGCAAACAAGGTCAACTATTGTTATTTCTAAAAGACAAACTAAAAGGATAAAAATAAATACAAATTTCTCAAGAATGCATGGTAGATAACATTAGAAGATGACAGACGTCAAACATACAACACATTAAAGTATTATACTGTCTTGGGATATAACTACACATTTCTAAATAAAACAACAACAAAATAAATTAATGTATCAAAAACGTTTTTCTTATGAAAAATATGTGAAATACAACTCTTCTTGTACGCGATTCAATTAGTAGCCTACTCACTTTCAAACTCCGTCTTCATAAGTATGAAATACATGCGAGAAAACCTGAACCACTAAGGAAATTTATATCTTAAAGGAAGATAAAACCTTGTTTTCTCACCTTGTACAAATCATTTCATCACGAACCCGACGAATTAAGAGGAATGGTCCTGGATACCTGTTAAATATAAACATTTCATTTTTACTGATCCTGGATATCGAAATGTTTATATTTAACACAGTAAAAATCCAGTAAAAATGAAATGTTTATATTTAACAGGTATCCAGGATGGTATCCAGGAGAAATGTTTATATTTAACAATTTTTACTGAAATATTACACACACAACATGTCACGTGTTTCTTTTGTACAACCAAATCATAGATACAATGTTGAGTTCTGTGGACACCATTAAACACATTCAGTAGTGTTAACTTACTATATTTTCATTACCATAAAGTCACACAAGACCCGATATATATTTGTTTTCTGTCGACTTTTTTTCACTAATAAATATTACATACCAGACTTTAATACAATATACATTTCTGATTCAAAATGTAAAGCATGATTTTAAGTCTAGGATTTTACAAATTACATCTTTTATGAGATTTAAAAACACCTGTTCTTCATCTCACAGACTTTTCAAACTAATCAGGAGTTGCCCCCCGACATATGTATATAAAAATACATAAACTGGATAAGTCCAATTAGGCTACTTTCATACTTTTTAAGAAATTCATTTCATTAGAAACACAATATTAAATTTTAATTGTATTTTTAGGCCAACTCTTGCTATTAAAGGATCCTTTAAAAGCATTTTAAGTACTTGGCAACTGAAAATTTGAGTTTGTCTAATCCGAGGTGTGCCAGACCTAATAAAAGAATTATAAAATGCAGAATCCCAAAGATGTTAATTGTATACTTGGAAACATTGAACTGAGTTCAGAAGGCTTAACACAGATTTTTAAGTTTTTTTAGAAAACTTAAAGAACAACCACAATTTTAAAAGATATGCACTAGAGGTATATTTTTTCTATTTAAATCTTTTCACTATTTGGTTATTTATTTCTCCTTTCTGAAATCATTTTAAATTGCTTGTGAAGTTTAATTTCAAACAAAACATGACTTACATCAATACAATATTATTTGACATAGTACCTTACACACTCTCCACTATCCACTAGAACACTATAAAGACCAAACTACACCACACTGACCTGAAGACGAAAGGCAGAAGACTTTCAAAATGTCGTCCTCTACATTTGTAGGTTTCTACAACAGGCAGTTGCT
>NW_013665888.1:320905-324891 GCF_000517525.1 Limulus polyphemus
TTTTTTACCAGAAACAACCCTCATTTCTTTATAAGAACTGGAATGTTCATGAGAAGTGTGAACCTATTCTTTTACCTTCTTGTGAGTTATCTGACACAGGAAAAAGTTACCCTCTCTAAGGGAAGTATAAACATAGTAGGAAGTACCCTTCCTCCTTTGTGAAAGAAGTGTGGAATAAACTCCTTCTGGACTACTACTCATTTTTCACTAACCTGATAACCTGTTCTGCATTATTTAAGTTCATGTAGTTCCTAATTGTTCTTCCAACTAATGGACCTGTAAATAACAATAAAAATATAAGCACAGACACTGATAAATTGTAGTTAAATTTTATTAAAACATTAAAATGCTAAAGCTTTCCTCAGCACAATATTTATATTTGTTATTATATATTCTTGATTTTTTTATTTAGCTCGTTATTAAACAAAATAAATTTTTGAAGAGTTTTTGTTCGTTTGTTAGGCATCAGGTTAAACAATGACCTGTCGTTCCCTGCCACCGCAGGTATCAAAACCTGATTTTTAGCATTATAAGCCTTCAGACTTACTGCTAAGCCATCAATGTTTTTTTTTACATAGATAACATGGGCCTACAATGGTTTTATTGTCTTGAAATTTTTACATGTTCGACAGTAATTCCTGTATGTCGAATCCGAAAATGACATCTATTTTTATCAATCACATACAGATTCCTCACAAAACGTCATAATGCAATACATAAAACAAAGACCACAATATGTAGTTTTGAGACTAAAATATGTAGATTTAACAACAACAAAAAAAAATCAGGACATCAATATTCTTCCATTTTCTTCAGTTTGTTTGTTGTATTTTCGTTAACAATAATAATAATAATAATTGTTCATTGTTGTAAACGAAATGATAATTTGATCTAAGTAAGAGTTTGTTTTCTTCTCAATTTGTAAAAAATCCTTACGTGATAGAAAAAAATTAATATTATTTTTCAAAATCTGCATAGCTGAATTATGGAAAATCAGTTATTAAAACTAAAACAACTTTTATGAAGTTTAAATTCACAGGATTGTGTAATAGGAGTAGCTTTCTAACATGTGGTACAAAACAGTCTTCTGTAATGAATCAGGTAAGTTAAAAAATTATTTTTCAACTAAAACTGAACTGATTTTAAAGAAAACAATCCAAAGAAATATAAGTTTTAAGTATCTATTACTATAAAAATTAAACCAACTAACAAGTTGATACCTTACTCCAAAAGACAAAATTTAGTAAAATATCTCTGTTAAACTAGTGGATGTTATTGGTGAAAATAAAACGAAACATTTGAACTTTTGTTTCCTAACTCACCCCAACTAGGTGGCATTCTGGCTTTGGCTAAGGGAAGTATGTCATCAAATGTAGCATCCAGTATCTGGAAGTATAAAGAAGAGAAAAATCAGATGTTCTATTTTACATATTTAATGATTTACTCCTTGACAAATTAAACACTGAGAGAGAGAGAGAGAGTTGTAGTTAAAAACTTTGAACTTAAGAATTCTTCTCACTCAAAATCAACACAACATGAAAATTTTTATGGCTTATCCACATACAAATTAAATCAATAATGACAAGTTGGCTGGAAATAAATAAGTTAGGATTGCTTTTCAATATGTACTTAAGGAGCTTAAAGAAAGAGTTTATCACATGTACTGTATAGAGAGTGGTATATTTGTTTGTATAATTTTGCACAGAGCTACACAAGGACTATCTGAGCTAGCCATTGTTACTTTTGAAGTGATAAACTAGCCCAGGGGTACATGTTGACCACATCACTTACATGTTTTACATTTGCGGATCAGTGATAAAAAGTTAGTACTTACCAATTCAGTGGAACATCTGTGCTTTCCTGTCTACTTAGAGCATGTCAAAGTTAGGTGTAAGCTTGGCTACACCAAAGATAATTACTGCATGGAGACATGCATTTGTCACGTGGGCTTAAAAAATACTTTATCTTTGAAAACGTTGCTTCGCAGGTATAAGTGCTTCTGAACATATATATACAAATCACCAAGCAAGTTTCAAGAGACCAGGGAATTGTTTAACGGATACAAACTTATAAAAAAACCCTCTGAATTATCTTCAGTGAATTTGTCTTTCAACACAGTACTGCATTCCAGTTTGATTCTTTCCAATTGTACATTTATTTTTACATCATTTAAATCCACTGCAAAAGGGTTTTTGAACAAAATGAATGTCTTTTTTGAATGTGCAGAGAAATCAGAAAATCTCTCACTGAAGTTAATCTTGGCACACCTAATTGATTAATGATGTGTTTCATAAGGATCTATAGTTTGGTGTACTAGACAAAATGTTGCACTGAGCACTTCTCTAGCTGTTGCTTGAACAGTTTCAGTTTAAAGCTTTAACTTCACTATACACATCATTTGTTAGTATTCTCATCCCTTTAAGCTTCTTATTTAAGATGTTTAACTGTTCTGCTAAGTCTGTGAGTCTTGCAAGAACCCACAACCAGTCATTACCAGAAAGCTCAGTCACAAATTCTCCTTTTTCATTCGTGAATGTCGATACTGAACACAGGTTGAATAAGGTGGGCCATATTCAACATGCATTGATGTTTTTTAGGAAAGGCTGCACATTGGGTACCTCTGGACTAAATGGAAGGCTTCAAGTTACAACTTGTCAGAATGAATAATGGGATTTGACAATCACTCTTATAACACACTAATGGGGCCCAAAGTGCACAGCTTTTTCTTTCCATTTACAGGACGTGAAGCACAGAACCTCAATTCCACAGCGCATCACATCAACCACCGAGCTGTGGTTGGTGAACATTAGAACCTCAGTTCCACAGTCCAGCACATCAGGCACTGAGCTGTGGTTGGTGAACCATAGAACCTCAGTTCCACAGTCCAGCACATCAGCCACCAAGCTGTGGTTGGTGAACCATAGAACCTCAGTTCCACAGTCTAGCACATCAACTACCAAGCTGTGGTTGGTGAACCATAGAACCTCAGTTCCACAGTCCAGCACATCAGCCACCGAGATTGGCCCAACAAGTGGCATATACATATTAGTCAATGAAAATAGCAATTATTGCTTAGTACTACTTAATCACAAACAAACCCCCCCCCCTTAATACTCTTTTTCCCACTTTTGTATAAAAATGTATAATCTTAATACATGTTATCATTACAGTTACAGAGATATGGTCTTGCACAGCTGAAAACATTTAGTTTACAAAACAAGTGGTGTGAAATTGGTTCTGGGTTTAATATGAAGACTGTACTTTGGAAACTCAAAACTAAGTTTATTAATGTACTTACCAAACCCTTGATATCTGGATAATTCATTGCTGCCCAAGAGGCAGGAAACCCACCTATAGACCAGGCATAGATCATGATATTTTCGGGCATAAACCCAAAGCGATGAATAGCAAATTGAATAACTACATCAATAGCATTGGTTTCTTGGCTAGGAAAAGGCACTCCCTATTTCAGTTGAACAAAAGAAAAACAAACAAAACTAGATATTTTATTTAGCAAAGGAAAAAAAAACAAACTAAATAATAAATTACAATGATTTTAAAACTCAAATAAATTTATCCCAAAATATTTATTAAACTTTAATACACCTACTTTTATTATTTTCACAAAATGTAATTTTCACTCGTTACAAAGCAGTAATACAGAAACTGATTCCTTATTAACAGCAGCTTGTAACGTTAGCCTTTGTTAATTGCATAACTGATATACACACACACATATATATATTTAGGCAGATTTTGTTAAACAAGACCGATGTCTGTAGGTTTACTTTCTTCTTAGAATTCTTCTCAAGAAGTCGATAAGCCGTCTTAACGTTGTTAAAACAACGGGTAAAAGTTGTAGCTAGTGATGAGTTGGCCGACGCGTTTCGAATGCATTCTGCATCCATTATCAAGGCTGAATGTTGTGTGAATTGTGAAAATCTGTCACCAAAGTACACCAACATCCGAATATATATATATATATA
>NW_013665888.1:325775-335373 GCF_000517525.1 Limulus polyphemus
TGTTAGGCATCTTGACGGGGTTGTGGTAGTCATTCAGATGTAGGAGGCGTTTGCCAGAAGCTCACAGTCTCCTTTATTACACTTGTACTCGTAAATGACGTTCACTTGCTGTAGATGGGGGGGGGGCAAAATTTTACTAGTAGATGATTTTAAAAAACATTAAAATATTTATTTTAGTTTTAGAATTTTAATTCTGTTGATCAGGAAGTCCCATTTTATATATCCAGCCAATTTCAATTTGTTAGATATTCATTCATATATTTATTTTACTCATTGCATTAGTCACCACTTCAGACTATAAACTATTAAAACTGACAAAGATTTATCACTGATCTTGATCCTCACCCTTCCAAAAGGCATCACTATTATTTTAGTAAGGCTAGGTACCATGAATTTTGCTTACAGTATTCTTGGTCAAGATTCAATTTATATCTAATAAACACAGTTTCTCTTCCATAAATAATATTATTTTATCTTTGTGCATTGTTTAAATATGATTAACTTAAGAATAATATTCAGTAAATAGGAATATGAGCCATCAGAATATTTTAGCTATTGCTTACTGTACTCGTTAAACCTAACAGTTTATGTGATGTACTGTTTGTAGCTTTGAAACAGGTATAATTTAACACAAGTGTTTTGAATAATGAAAAGAATATTTAAATAAATTATTTAAAAAAAAAAGTATCAGTACTGTGGTTTGTTCCTCGGTGTTCTAAATGTACCGTTCGATTCATTTGTTCGCCTCTAGAGGAGCACTGGGTAGTTGATATTTCAAGAACTCACAACTAGTTGCTCATATCACTTGATTTAATCTTCATTGACGTAACTGATTTATAACCAGCTCTATGCAATCATATTCCCTATAGCTGTTTTCAACACTGACCTCCCTTAGTAATTGTTCACACCACGTTCTGTCGTCAAAAAAGGGTGATGACAAAAAGCTGTAGTAATAAAACCACTAACATAGAAGGAAAATCATGAAAAAATTGTTTGTTTGATGGGTTTCATGCAAAGTTACTTGAGGACTACCTGCATTAGCTGTTCCTAATTTGGAAGGGACAGACTAGAGTAAAGGTAGCTAGCGAACACCATCAATTCTTGAACTACTCTTTAACAACGAATAGTGGGCCTGATCATTATATTATAACAACTCCATGACAAAAGTGAGTGTGTTTGGCAACAGGTTTGGATCCCAGGACCCGCACACTGTGCATCTAGCACCTTAACCACCAAGACCTCCAAGAAAAACAACACATGAATCATTATTTTTTAAAAGGGTGACAGTTTCTTTGCAAATATAAACCTACATCTTGGGATGGGCAGAAAAAATCCAAAAACCTTAATATATGCATTGTTTACAGGCAAAAATCCTCAGAGCAGCACATAATTGAAAGCTGGAATGTTTTGTTTTTTTAACATTTTTTCACTGTGAATTACACTAAGTAAAATATATGTTACGAAAATATCAAAATATGAAATACTTTAGGTCAAAATTGTTGAAACAGATGTCGAATTATTATTTTTACTTAAATCGTGAAATTTAACATGCAGATGTGCACTTAATACTTGGAATGTATTCAGTGATTAGTTTCTAAGATCAAAAGCATTAAATAAAATATTTGATATACTTACCTTTAGTTATTAGAGCCAACAAGCTATCATTAACCTATTAGTACAAACAGGTCTATGGTTCAAGTTTATAAGGTTTAACTTTATTTTTACCATACAAAAAATTAGACTAACTATTCCACTGGTATCTATAGAAACTCTTTTTTTATGTAAAAACAAATTTACTACTCGGCATTATACAAGTATACCTACGGTGCTTCCCCCAAAACCAGGATGATTCCAACCAAGGACAGAGTACCCTGCCTCAAGGGGAGTCGCCATAGCTCCATATTCATAGAAGCCTGCATTTCCTTCACAGCATATAACCTATGTAACGACATGATGAATATGTTACATTAACTTTTAGTACGTCTATTTATAATAAACATGAACAATTAAGACATTATCAATAACCATGTTAAACATTGATAAAAGTAGCAAATATACCCAAGATCAAAAAATGATCTTGCAAACATTATCAGTAAGTTCTCTGTTGACCTCTAAGGTTCATCAATATGAGTTACGTACAGATACGATAATAACAATAGAGTTGTCGTTATACATGCAAAATTCAAAGACACTAACCTATCAGACATTCAGATGTTTAATAGATAATTATTGTTAATGTGTCAGTTTTTAATTTCAACCTAAAGTGATATTATAAACAGTGGCTCATTTCACATAACAGCCTGAAATATAACCTATGTACTTACTAATGTTTCCCCATTAGGAAATTCTTTTTTGCTTCTTCTATCTACAAAAACAGAATCTATTGCATTTCCATCGCGTGTAATTAATTTGAACCTCTCTGCTCCATACTGAAAACAGAGGTGGAAAATTCTGTTAAAAAACATTTAAAACTACTCTCTATATCAAACAATTTTATCTCATTACTGAGAAAAAATATATAAAAAAATTAAAATTACAAACACTCTGAAGTACTGGAATTGGTGTTTTAAATTTTACATTAAGCATAATATTGTTTAAAAGAAACATTTAAATTTTTGCAAGTCTGTAGTTATTTTTACGTATAAAGTTACAGCAACTTTCAAACTTACAACTATAACTGTGCTACAAAATGCTAAATTAAATATCGGCTATAAAGCAAGCTGTTCAGTTGTATCGTAGCTCATTTAATCATATAGATACACTTAATTGATTCTCACAGAATAATTATCTTTGTATACTAGATAGTTGAAGAGAGACGAAACAAGTGTATAATCAAAAATATAAATAAAGTAATACATCTGAAGAATTCATTAGTTTTATTTTTAAAGAGTGCAAGATTTCACAATAAAACAGGCTCTTTGTGAGTGATGAGATGGTATTCAAGTACTGAAAAACAAATTTGTGGTCTGCTAAAAGACTTCTTTACCCAGTATATTTCCTGCTATGTACACGTTTGAAAGAAAGATAAATTAAATTTCCACAGAACTGATGTTGTTTTGATTAAAATATGCATACTTCATAAGTCCAAAAAATCATTCAGTTGTAGATGCCCAAACAAAAAAGTTAAACATTTTTTGTTTTTATTCAAATTTAATGAAATCTTCCAAAAACAGCTCATCACTACTGGCATTTACCAAATTTTGTTTTGAAAACTAGGTCCTATGCTCATTCAAGGAAGAGCTAAGCTAATTGAACAGGTAAGGAAATTAACTGTAATCTGTCTGGTAGCATCAAAAGAAGTTTTTACTTATTCAAGGGTATCAGTGTTTTAAAATACCTTTCAACAATGTAAGGGCACAAGTCAAAGGATCCTGCAAGAGCCTCCTCCCTCTAAAATTTTAGGAATGTGGTGGGTGCACTGAGCCCCATATGTAGTCTAGGATATTTTAAGGAAAACAAAAATTAGCCCCCAACTCTGTCTTGGAAGATTATTAACCATTAAACAACAAGGATCATAACTAAAAACATCACGAACAGTGACGGTGCTAACTGGTGAATCAATGCATTTTAATCATTACAGTTTAAAACAGTATATGAAATTAACTATATTAATTTCTGCACAAATTTTTAGTTCTGATCAATGTAAGTAGTTTGCTTAGATCATAAGCTACTAATTATAGAATAAGGTAATAAAAAAACTGGAAAAAAAAACAACAATGAAATTTATTTATAGCACAATGAAACCTTACTTTCTCAAGAAACTCTGAGGGTGAATATTTAAATGTTCCTGCACTACGCAGGGAAATCCTTAATGGTTACATCCCCTCATGACCTCACTATTTTCATCTTATTACACACAGTATCAGAGAATTACTACATTTAAATTCACCATTGATTTATTTTTTAAAACAGTAGAGAAGAAAAGGCCTGTGGTGAAAAGTCTTCCTTAAATATTTCAACAAATCATAACTATACTACACAGTTAAAGTTTTTTGACACTACGTTTTTCATGAAATTAGAAAAACAAGAAAGGTTGATTACCCAACACCTTGGTGGGTGTAAGTAATATTTTTCTTAACATTTAAACTCTTGTGACAAAATTCATATTTTAAGGAACTTCAATAAAACAACACTACAATAACGAATCTGAAACAGAACAAGAAATATTACTAGCACCATATTGGAAAATGAAAATGTATGTAGTGCATTTACACATTCAAATATTTTCTGATATTTCAGGTAGAAATAGACAAATCTAGTCTGAAAAGCTACCTTATTATAGGTAAAAAAAAAAAAATCACCAACATACAGTACAGTCCTAATCTTAATTGTTTAAAAATGAAGTCTTAATTCATACCAACGGCTGCTTGGAGAAGTTTTACAGTTCCTGGATAAATCAGTCTGCGACCAAAAGTATGGATGGCTATGTAGCTGAAATAATTTGAGAAATCATCAAATTTATAAAAATACAACCATGACAATCATAGAGCATCAGTTTTGTAAACAATTTACAAATACAAAATGAAAACAGAAAAAAATTTAACCTAACTGCATTATGGAATTTGTCAACACCTAGAATAAGTGTAATGAACTCAGCTGCAGTTTAAATTATTGGTCACTGCATGATGCTAAATATCAGAATGTTTTTTTTTCTTCAATGTTGTTTTTGACCCATCAAAGCACGTAGATGTTGTTAGTTAGGCCAGGTGTTTTTACACTGTTTCTAAAGTATTGTGTACTTTTAAAAGTTGTTTGAACTGAGTTTTTTAAAGCAAACAACATAAAAACAAAACATGCATCAGCAGGAAAAGTGAAAATTTTCCCACTATTCAATCTGCATTTAAAACAATAAGATATGGTTACTAATACACATTTGATTACTTGTATTGTTCACTGGAAAATGTATCACATACACACTTTTGTTTGTTTTATTTTTGTATTTCAAAATATACGCTAATCACTGTATTCAGCTACAAACCAATCAAAACTTTTTAATTTGCCTAATATTGTGAAATAACAACAGCAATGTAGCTTCTTTTTACCTTAATATATATATATATATATATATGTGTGTGTGTGTGTTTGTGTAATTAAAAGAACAATGTGTATCAGACAGTCCATGTATGTGTGTGCATTAGCTCACGTGGAAATCCAATATTCCTATTGGCTAATTGTACAGTGGTACTTTTAAATTTATACAAATGCAATGCAAAACCATGATATTTACAACATTAACTTTATAGACAATTACTTCAGTAACATAAACAAACACTCAATTAAACACACATTAAGTTAATTCTTTATCTTTCCATGACTTATAAAAAAACACAATACCATTATGTCTCAATACATATTCCAACAAATGCCTAAAAATTGACAATTAAGCCTAAAGTTTAAATACATTTTGTAGAAGAAGCACGAGTTTACCCACTATATAATCTACGGCAATAAGCCTTAACAGTCACTACCACAACTTCTTTCATTTTCAATGCTCTACAGATAGAACATGAATAGTGATATTTACACACACATTTACAAAAAACAAACAAGCACTTGACAACAGTTCTTGATACCATAATTTTAAAAATTTCACTATTTTATAACATCACTTTATCAGAAGTTTGATAAAAAAAAATCTCATTATCTTAGTCAAAGATGGCTATTATCCACAAAGATAATGTGTTTATATAAAAACCATAACTTTAAAATCTAAATAAAACAACTCTATGTTCTGTTTAGTAGTGTTTGAGTTTCATTTATGTCCAACGACACAATAAAACAGCAGTACTATTTAAAGGACTTATCTATTTAAAACATATATGCTGTATACGTGAGAAAAAAAAATGTTCGGGCTTTGGTTCATATGGCACAGTACAAGCTTTGTATGCAGGAATTTGAGGATTCAATTTCTTATATATATACATCCTTTTATCATTTTTTTGCTAAACAATGTTTTAGTATTCAAATAGATTTAGCGCATACATTGTACGTGAATCATACGTTTATCCCCTAGTATATTTATTACAAACAAATACGTACCTTAAAATTTCACAAGGAATTGCACCTAACGTCATGAAAATTGAGCTTCTAGATGATGGTTTTTCCACAAATATTGGAGGCTTGCTTTTGTCACTATATAAATTTAAAACACAGATGTATGTGGAAATTATGAATTATAACCAACAGTTGTAATTAAGCTAGAAATTTGAATTTTCTCAGTTTTTATTGAACAAATTTTCTATATTTATCCACATCTACGCCATTAATAAATCAATTCTTTTATGAAAAGGTGAAGGTACAAGTTTAGTGTTGCTTTAGCTCTCTCTACATGGGCTCGGTCAATTTGACTGGCCACGTAATGTACTCGTTCAAAGTCTTTATAGTTTTGATACTACTAACTTTTAATATAGTGTGTATATCTTCATGAAATTTGGCAGTCTTTCAGTAAACATTATCAGTCTTTCACAAACAAAAAATAATATTTTTTAGTGAAGTATTTTTAATAAAATAAAATAAAGATTTGTCCTTGAATATATCGAGTATTTGTATTGAATAGTCTGCATGCAAAGTGATTTTAATGTTAAGATTAAACAGTGCTAATATTGTCTCAACCACTACTGTGTCAGCCTGAGAATCATTGGTATTGGACAAAAATACCTTGTTGCAATGGATATAGCAGATACAGTGATTAACAAGTATTGTATTGGCCCAACTATAAGGTGATATTTTTTGATTAATAATTAGGATGTAAAATTCACAGTCACCTTCGAATCACGGCCAACCACACGCCCCTTCCCCCCTACTCCAGCCTGTCCAGATAGCATCCATCTATGCATGCTTGCCAGATGTTCGCTCAAGGTCATCACTAATTCTTGCAACTAATCCACCTGCAAGATGTTCGGTTACAGTATTGATTTTGCAGACGTAAATAGGACATCATGACATTCAATTATATTCTTTCCCATGGTTTGTGAAAACGGAGGGGGGGGGGTTGACATATGTTTGAGTGAGTCCGAGTATAAGGTGATTCTACCGAGTCAGTCTGAGTGAAAGGTGATTTGTCATGATAAGAATAAAAATACTTTTTTTCAATTTATAAGTTTCATATTTCATTCACATGGCTTCTAGAGCCATAACTTATCTCTTACATTCTCTGTCCTAACATAAACTGAAGCAAAATCATCAACATACACTAACCTTTTATTTTTCTAGAATGGCTGCAGCTTGTAATAGATAATTACAATTATTTATTCTGATAGTCTCAGCTTATAACCTTTTCACATTTGCTTTCCTTTGATTTTATGGTTTTGTTTCCGACCCTCTCTGGTACAAAAAGAAATAAGTCACAGCAGGAGAGCTTAGGGTAAAAAAAAAGATCAAGTTAAAGTACACAATGCAATACCACAAGCTTCCCTATCAGCCGATCTTGTGAAATGTGTTTTTATAAAAGTTTTAATATCTAACCTAATAAGTTTTCAATTTTTATATATTAGTTACTTTTGCTTAAAATATAGAACAATGCATAAAACATATACATAAAAAGCAAGAAACTTAGCACTTACTTTAGGCATTGCGGCCATTTGCACTCGAAGACTGTGCTCCAGTAACCCTACTTTTTTTTCTCTCTATGTTGGGTTTCCATAAAATAATTCATGTAGCTTTGAAATATGTATTTTAGAACACAAAAACTATATCAGACACTAGAAGTGAGAAGAGTTTTAGTTTGTTTGTGAATTTCGTGCAAAGCTACACAAGGGCTATCTGTGCTAGCCGTCCCTAATTTAGCAGTGTAAGACTAGAGGGAAGGCAGCTAGTCATCACCACCCACCGCCAACTCTTGGGCTACTCTTTTACCAACGAATGGTGGGATTGACCGTCACATTATAACGCCCCCACGGCTGAAAGGGCTAACATGTTTGGTGTGACGGGGATTCGAACCCGCGACCCTCAGATTGCGAGTCGAGTGCCTTAACCACCTGGCCATGCCGGGCCTAAGTGAGAAGAGAAAAAAGAAAGGGTGAGATACAAATTTCCAATTAGTGCACATTATCTGTCAGTTATTCTAGTGTGAAAAATTTTTTTTCTGGTATTTATTTTCATTAAATCTGTTTTAAAATCAATTTTATAAAGTAGTGTTCCAAAATATAAAGTAAGTTTTTTTAGTCTGTGTCTTAGACTATAGAATTGTAGTGACCAGCATATGGACAGTGATACAGTAGAAACAAATGTGACCTAAGTTACAAATCCTGCTTCTAAACTCAGTCTGAATAGTACCTTTAATTTATCTATAAAAACTGTCCCCATTATTAGAAAATTAAGTTGATACGAATGCACTATCTTTGCGATCCTACAAACGAAACAATGTTGCCCATGTAGGAGTTAATTTTGGTCTCAGACTCAACATTGCATGAAAACTGCATGACTTGTGAAACCAATACTTTACTCTTGCATAAGATATTTCCATAGTGTTCTACATTTTAAAAGAAGAAACAGCAAAGAAAAAAGTGCCAGAAAATGGAAAATGTTGGTCAGGGGGAAGGGCAAAATATTTTGAAGAACTCACCCTTCAACATCATTCCATCTGAATGACACAGGCCAGTCATGGAACTCAAAATCATATCTTCTTAATCCAGTCTGTAGAAAACAAGACAGTAAATATGAGAAGAAAAAAAAAAGGATGTTTGATTAACTTATCCAATGGTATACAAAGAAACACATCAACATCTTGATTATTCTAAACCATTAGTTCATACTTGTTGATAAATACTGCCCTGAACACAAGACTTGTAAACCTCTGTGTGTGTGTTAGTAAACATGTTATAATAATAATAATAATATTAAATATTGATCCTTTTGATATTTCCTATGTTTAAGATATTAATATCTTATATTTTACTTTTGTAAGAATTTAATTCGTTTTAGCCTTAGCTGCATTAGAAGTACTTCAACCCACTGCTACTCAAACATCTTTATGTGATAGTTACAGTTTTATAGATACATCCCGGTAGTGCAAACCATAGTAAACAATTGTTAATAAACGTGCCTAGATATGTCTTGTTGACAATGACACTGAATGGTGAATCTGCTAACACTAGTTAAATGTATGATGCTCAACACAAGAGTTAGTAATAAGTCATATAAAGGACTAGCATTGTTTTTCCATTTTATCATTTAAATTTCCTAGAAAACAGAAAGTGTTATTTAAAAAACAGAACATCAATAAAACCAGTGATAGATTAGACAACATCATGTTGAAAACAAGCTCAAAACTGTAAAACAGAACATCAATAAAACCAGTGGTAAATTAGACAACATCATGTTGAAAACAAGCTCAAAACTGTAAAACAGAACATCAATAAAACCAGTGGTAAATTAGACAACATCATGTTGAAAACAAGCTCAAAACTGAAAAACAGAATATCAATAAAACCAGTGATAAATTAGACAATATCATGTTGAAAACAAGCTCAAAACTGTAAAACAGAATATCAATAAAACCAGTGATAGATTAGACAACATCATGTTGAAAACAAGCTCAAAACTGTAAAACAGAATATCAATAAAACCAGTGATAAATTAGACAACATCATGTTGAAAA
>NW_013665888.1:335768-359471 GCF_000517525.1 Limulus polyphemus
CTAACATATCAAACGAGATGCTTATTACAACATTCAAAATATCAATTTAAATTATATAAGTACAAAAAAAAAATTGTTCTTAATATTTCTACCACTGTAACTTAAAAAAAACAATAAAAAATTTTTTTAGTTACTTTAATTAAACACAATTTAAAACTCCCCAAATTCCAAAAATAAATGAACATACCTTTATTACTTTGTTAATGTTGCTCTTTTCTGATTCCAATACATTCAAAAAAGTGACATAATCATAGTTCATGTATCTTCCTAAACCTAAAAAACAATCCTTTGTCAAATACCTCACAACACAAAACAAATATTAAAATATGCAGATATATATATATATATATATATATATATATATATATATACAGACAAGTTTTTTATCCTTAAAGAGTAACTATAAATCTATTAAAATACTAGCAAAATGTTCACATGTTCTATAAAACTTTTCTACACACCATTCAACTAAAAAATACTGCCCAAGGAGTGATTAAGACAAATCAAAACCTATTTTTAGTTTTTCTATCTTATCTAACTTTATAATTCTAAACATATCATGAAATTACTTTAAAAAGTACAATAAGCCTACTTAATTTTTCAAATGTAAAACAGGTAATTTCAATGTATTTAATCAATCAAACTAACTCATTCTTTTAACTTTGGTTTATCAGTATTACACTGTGAAGCTAAAAAAACATTTGAAGTATGTGAATGTTAAATTAATCAATAATATTATTTTTTATCCTGCATTATATAACTTACCATACACCCCTATTCTTACATCATGGGTTTGAGACTTGATTTGTTTTAAGTTCTTGAAAGTACTTCATGATGTTAAACAACAAAACAATCCCAAAAAAATACAATATTTTAGACCTGGCTACATGTTATACAGAGGAGCATTTAATTTGAATGTCTCTATGACAAATCTAAAAACTTAGTTTTTGGTTGATAAACATGTTTGGTACACTTCACTGTTGTGTCTTATAGTATAAACTTTTTTCTGTAAAATAAGATTGTCTTTTAGCTACCAAACATCTCACCTCTAAAGAATATAGTTCCCAGAAGAGTGACTCCAACTAAGGAAACAAGTCGACCTAAGCTTGATATTCCATCTACTGTAAAATATCCTACAGTGAAAATAAGAAGAGAGAAAATTGTCTTACAGTATATTCTTGAAACATCAGAAATAAACATGGAGTAAGGTAAGAAGAACAAAGCCAAATTTTCATTCTTATTTTTCAATAGTCTAATAATGAGTCTTCACCTAGCAAACAATAATTTACAAATTATTTAGTTCTGTTAGAAGAAAGACAAAATTATGTTCAAATATATGCTGTATAATATTATATGCAAATTTAACTTTAAAACCTTGAAGTCTGAAAAACTGATAAGAGCCATAAATGGAAGTTTGTTCGTATGTTAATTTTAACCCAAATGTTGCCATATTTGGAACAGAAGAAAAATCAAATTATGTGTTCACTCTAACACTCTGGTAAAGTGCTACTGGTTAAATTAAAAGTCATTTATTTACTTGAGAATGGACTACAGAAGTTAAATAGTAGAACTGCAATTTGCCAAATGTTAATAATGTTTAATCAGGGGCAAATGCTTTTAAGGTTAAGTAAGGATCTTCTGCTGGATCAAAAGGCTGGTAACTGTTTAGCAGTGAAAACGGTTTTTGCATATTTCGTTTCAGCGTTACATGTGGCAGGTGTAGCTGGAGTGTTAGATATACACGACTATTTGTGTTTAAGTTAAAGTGTTAAATTTAGTAATTTTCTGAAGCAATCATTTATCATAGGTTTGTTTATGTAACAGTTTACGATTCATACATTGTGTAGTTCACTTGTTATGAATTGGAGGTTGTTATATTATTGCATCATGTTAGTAGAACCTTCTGAGTTTTTTCCATTGTTTTAATTGAGTATTATTGTATCATAATATCTAGTAGTGTGTAGAATATTCTAGATATCCACTGGGTATAAATACTCGTCAAAAATGTAGTTCGACAGATAGATCTAGACTGTGTGATAGGGAGTTTAGCCATAATGATCATATAATGGCAATTTTTAAAGTGAAATTATCACAGATTGTATTGTAATAACATAGTAGGGAAGAATAATGCATCTTGTCAATTGTGTTCTAAAGTAATTGAACCAGCTTGTGTGGACTTTGATGACAAAGAGATAATAATTTAAAGCTCTGGATACAATTGTGGTAACCAACAGTTATAGTGGTGATTTTAAAGTGAAATTATCACAGACTATATTATAATAATAGAGGAGGAAGAATAATTTGTCTTATCAAATTGTGTTCTAAAGTAACTGAACCAGCCTGTGTGTGTGGACTTTGACAAAGAAGGAAACAATTTTAAAGCTCAGGATATAACTATGTTAACCAATAGTGTAACAAACATTTGCATATATGTTTGACTTGTTTTAATATATTATTTAAAAATAAGCTGTCTGTTTATTGTGGAAATTTATCAACAAGTCACAGACACCTACTGTAAAGAATCAGGCTCATCCACATACATAAAACCTGACGTGACGAAATGATCAACAGGTCAGGAAATGGAGGGTTGGGGGTATACCCAATCTAAATCTGCATATGGCTTATCATGTAGGCATCTGGTATCAGTTGTGTGATGTGAATATAAATTTTTGTGTAAACAAAGATCAGAGAATCATCAATTTATCGATTCTCTGTTTATTTTTCTTTTAATGACTGAGTTATCTATGGCCAAGAATAACACCTAAATCTGATGATTCACAATGCTGAAACTAGCATAAGGTAACTCAGCAAAAACTTAATGTATTTATGAGGTTTTCAACATTAAGACAAAACATGCACACATAATTTATTATCACATCATTCCTTAGGACACAAGTAGCAGGAAGAAAGAATGGCATTTGTCACAAACATTACCTTTTCTATACAGAATAGCTGCTATAGCAGGTGAGGAGTAAACCCCTAGGCCCCATGCCAGTGTTAACTAAAAGAAATTAAAGAACACATTTTTTTGTTAGAATTTTTTCAATTTTTGATATTAAACACAAAATATAAAAAATGTAAGTCTACATACATAACACTGAAATGAGTGAACTTCTCAAAAGCACATTATTACCAAAAATGATTATCAGACAGATCAACATTAGTTCTCGAATCATTAGGCCTACTAGGATTACTAACAAAAAAACAAACAACTGGAATGTGTCTTTTGACCCTTCATCATTCTGTCAGTTCCAATTTCGACTGACTCAAAACCTTGCTGGCTGTTCCAGAAATTTTTACATTTGCACATGGCAGGTTTTAAGTGTGCCTGACATCATGCAAGTTGACCTATACTTAAGACTTCAAGATTAAACAATTTTTGGAATGCTAAGTTTATTTATCGTATCTGCTATTGTGCGGCTATATAATGTGAAGAACTGATTAGTGGCCAATGACTTTTTTTTCATTTCACCTATCCAGTATTCAGGTTTTTCTCATAGTGACTACAAAGCATGTTCACACCAACAGTATGTTTGAGCTTAAGCACTTCTAACTAGTACTGAGCAATTACTTGAACCCTATGGATGCGGATGGGTCAAAGTGCATATGTCAGAAATTTTGCAGAGATTGACGTCCAAAACTTAATGAATTTATTTTATTATCAATGCATGTTAATAAACTTGTTATCAAAACATAGCTTCAATTTCTTAATCTCAAATGAAATATATAAATAAATTTTCATTCTGCTATAAGGGCTTCAGATTGTTCAACCAATTAGGTACACATACTCTATATACTTACAAGCCAAAATCTTGTTGTCTTACTAACATACCACCGTACTTGTTCAATCGACACTGACACACCCCTCCAATAATCTCCAGCTTTGAAGAAATGTCTATAATTCTCTGTGACACTGCTATTAGACATGTTTATAACCAATAAAAAGAACATATCCTAAGTTATATAAATCAATTGTCTGTTGTGTTTTAGTGGTCAAAGTTGTTACTTTGCTGAGAGAGATTGATGTGTTTAGACTAAATATATTGCCCTGAACAGTAACTGAATTTTTTCAAAAAGCCAGGTAAAGTATAGTAACTTTGGAATATTCTATTCTGGTGGTTGATACATTTTTTGTTTTAAAATGTGTATTTGAAAGCTACAAAAATTATTTTTTGGACAAACAACATAGTAAAAAAATAAGCTTACTTAACTATGCACCCAAGTGCAAATGGTCTCAAGGCTAAAGTTCCTTGTTTTATGCATATTACTTAGTTACTGTAATATATTTAACAAATGTGACTAAAATGTAAAAATTAAAACTTATTAGGTTAAATAATAAAAATAATTAAACAATTACATACAAAAACAAGATTGCATATAGGTTGACATCACATGATGTAACTCAAAAGTTTGTTTATCCCAAGTTCTTGCTGGTGATTTATTGTTTTGTTGGTTCAAAGATAAATAAAACAATAAAATTAAATGAAAGGAAATGTGAAATTGTTAGGAGACTGAAGCTGGTTAGAATAAAGAATTATAATTATCTGTTACAATTTAAAGATAAAGGAGACAAAAAAAAAGATTTTATTTCATATATTTTTAAACGTTTGCTACATATGTTTTCACTACTGTCAGTGCTAGGGTAGTGAAAATAATAGATAAATGTTTAAAATTTGACAGAAAAAACTTTTGATATTGATTAAGAAGGTCCTAGAAGTTGTGAAATATAAAACCATTAGGTGAAAATCAACTTTTTCTCAGAATGAACCATTAAAGGCTTTGAAAATTCTGAGAAAAATCTTTAGTAAAAAAATACTTTTTTTAAAGATTTGGATATTTTATGTCCAACAGACTTGTCACGTTTAATAAACACTTGTTAAATTTTGTGAAAATACTCTTAGTATATTCAGAGTTATAGCACCTATAGTTTAATTGTTGCATAGTGGTTACAAGATTGGTCAAAATGGCAGAGCCTATATATAGAGAGTTAACCCATTACCTGCAGCTGCTCTAAATATTAAGTGTACTAGCTGTACACCGTATACAGCACAATTGCATTCAAATGTTAGAGGCAGACTGTACCCTATACCACAAATCAGCAGTCAGTAGGTTAATCTTCAGGTTCTTTAATTGATTACATTCAACTAATCACATATGAAAGTAATCTTTCTATTTTCAGCTTATTTTGGGAGATTTTAAAAGACATACATTTTCAAATTAATCTTCATTCAATATGGTACGTATCTTTCAGCAACAAAAACTTAGCATTATGTTACTTCCCTAATCCTTAACTGTTGTATACGTAAATGTATCATATATGCAATTCAGTACAAAACCTGTAACAAACTGAAAATATGATTAATACCATTCTGTGGGTTCCCCTTACAAATTTTCACAAGACTACTCTATCAAAACTATATAGGCTCATACCTCATTAAAAATAATATATTTCATGTGATAAGACCAGTAAAGATTCTTGTCACAATGTGTGATAGCTAATATATTGAAGCCTTGTGTCCTGTATGAAGATTGGAGTTTAACTGTTTTTGCAAACATATGATATAGTATTGAAACGTGAGTCTTATGTATACCTACTATATATCCTTGCAACATCTTTGATCGTTAGGCAATGGTTTGATATTTCAGAAATAACACACTACGGGACATGGAATTAGCAGAAAACTCAAGCATTCTGACCCTTTCTGTCCAATACAGCATAATTAAAGTGAAATTTTCATTGGTCCGTTGATCTTGATTTAGCATAACAAACAAATAAATCTAATTAGGGCTGTATAGTAACTTAGTAATATATTTAACATACTTTATAACATTTAAAAAGAAGAGTTTAATGGGAATTGTTTGCTTTCTAGAACCAGAAATTAATTTTATGTTATTTAATGCATTGTTCTCAAATAAACAATTCTAAACATTGCTAAAATGCAAGAGTAACAGTAATACCTAATAAATTTTGAGTTGAATACACCATAAAAATTATTCAAAAACATATCAGGCTGTCCAGACGTCATTAAAATAATTAGAACTTGCATTTTATATTATCACAGTAATTTATACAACATCGAAGAATAAGTATCTAAGTCTGAATAATGTACGTGTATCTTTGCTGAAGAACGTTTTAAGATCATAACGAGTGCATGGACATCAGTAGGAAAGTTGGCTTCTTGAGATTCTTTATGAACCACCAGAACAAAAACAAATGTAGTAATTTCTTAAACATCTATAAAAGAACAACACTTACTGATTTAATAATATAATCACTCCATGCTTCTAAGATGTTTGGATCATAAATTCTTCCCTGTATTAAAAAAAATAAGAAAGAAAGAAAGATAGATAATAATTACTAAGCATATGTCACACGAGTTAAAATCAAATTATCACACACACACTGTTTCCTCACAGATACCTTTTCTCAGTGGTACGTAACCAAACTAAGATTATTATCCAAGTTAATTCTGTGTATTTTATTAAGGATATTGGCCAAATACATTTAAAATAAACTTTTTATAACTGTCAAACCTACAACTAAAAACAAAAAATGGAATACTGCTTTGGTCAGGGAGGAAAGTATTTTGATCATTGCTACAAAACAGTATCTTAAAAAAACAAAAACTACCAGTTTAATACACATAATCTCAAAACTAACATATTTAATACTTCATATTCAGAAATTGTAAATCCTCTCAAGCAAGCAATTAATTACAGCTTTACGATATAAATCACATGAAAGTGATGATTTTATATGATCATCCTGAGAATATCCATTATTATGAAGATATGCGCCAGCAGTTAAAAAAGTCATCCCAAAACTAGTAAAAGTAAATTAATCAAAACTACTCATCAGGATCCATCATGACACATCAGTACAAGTATCCTTTATATCCAAAGATCATTATAATGTCAGGTCAAGAATTTTTTGGAAGGGGGATCATAACCTCAAGGGGCCTGCATTAAGTTCAATAAATCATGGAAAGCAACTATAGAGACAAATTTTTTTTTGTGAGGTGGGGGCATATGCTTGCTATGCTTTATGCTGGACTCACCCAGTGCATTAAACACTTTACTGTTCAGGCATTGCCAAGTGTGGTATTTTTCATAGAAACAACTAATCCTTTAAATATTTATCAACTACTTTTAAATTAAAAGTTACTTAAAACTAGTACAGGCGAAATACAAAATGAAACAAATTCAAAAACAATGCTAGAAATTGTTTCAGAGTCCAATCATATTTTCGTTCTAAAGAGATTTTCAATACAGAGTAAAATCAAAAGAATAAGAGTAACGTATCTTATAATAGGAAATCGTTAACTTTTACATCAGTATCTTATCATGTTGCCTTTTTTAAGTCTTGGTTTATACATAGAAACGTTTTCTTAAATTGAAAAAATATTAAAAAAGCTTAGAAATGACATATTTTAAAAAAATATATTTCTAAGAATTCTAAATTTCAGTTGCTTCTTTTCTCACTCATTATATATATATAATCATTTCAACTATCAATATTTATTAATTCATTATTCAGTAAATAAAACAATCATAACAAGGAAATACAATACATAGTTAGGCTTAAGAAAGTAAAGTCAGCTTTTTTTTTAATTTTTGAAAATACGATAGAAGCTACTTCAATGATGAAACACTGAATAGTGAAGTTACAACTCTTAATCTTATTATGTATTAGCTTGTACCTCTTTGCCGTCAACGGCGTTAATTCGGAATAATCTTGGCCCAATGATACATCTTACAAAACAAAACAAACCCATAACTTTTAAACTCGAATAGAAGCTATTCATACAATCACCGCTTAAACTTCTCAATGAAAAAAGATTTAACACTACTTTCCTTCAATTTTCGTTGATCGCGGCGCCCCCAAAATAATATTTCCGTTTCCGGTATATCACGTAACTACAAGACGAAAAATGGCGACAACATGTAAGCATCAACTAAGTGTTCGCACAACGTGATTACTTTTGAAGTTTTGTAGAATTTAAGAAAAATATCTTATATTTGTCATTTCTACGTTTTTGATTAGAGTTAGATGACAGAAAGTAGACAGACATTGAAAAAAAATGAGTAAATCACTGAAAATTAGTAAAACCAAAGCGGTAGGAATGTCTCCGACTGTGGAACAAATAAATGCAGATGTGGTAACACAACTAGCAAATCAGTACTGGGCTCCGCACAGCACAGATCCTTGGCTAGAATTTGATTCAAAGGTAATTGAAAAAATATACGTTAACGAAATTTTAGGTTCGGGATTCGCCATACGCCGAATAATGCTACTGGAGTTTAGCCAATATCTTGAGAATTATTTATGGCCTAACTATCACCCAAAAAAAGCATCTCATGCCCACATCATGTCGATTGTAATTATGGTGAATGAAAAATTTAGAGAAAGAGTGCCAGCATGGTTGACATTCAAGAAGCAGCCTGTACATTTTCCAGCATTTTTTTGTCAAGTTATGGAAAAAATATTAGATGAAGATGACAAAGTACTTCTAAAAGAACAGACTGCATTACTAGTATTTTTTATTCATTGTTTTAACAGTGTTGAAGTTGATTTGATTCGAGAACAAATACAAAGACTTGTTTCGCTACCTATTTGGATCAATCTTCTTCCAGAAAGAAGAGAGCATGAATTCAAAGCTCTACCTAAGTTAAAAAAGTTTTGGAATATATAAAGAAAAATGATAGTAAACTTGATGAAAAGTCTTATCAAAAAGTTAATTATGAAAGATCATTTTTGGCAAAGCTTATCAATAAATATTTTGACTATCTTGATTCAATCCCAACAAAAGAAAAAAATCCAAAACTAGACAAAGCCACCCTAGTGAAAGTTCACTTCTGTGAAAGGTTTTTAGAACTCATGGTAGACTTGGAAGCTTTAATGCCAACACGACGGTTTTTTAATACAGTGATGGATGACTGCCATCTAGTTGTCAAATCTAAACTCTCCAATCTTGTTCAGAGAGAGGAAGGAAGATTGTTTAGCCAGCTTTTAGAAATGCTGAAGTTTTACTCTAGATTTGAAATCAATGATCAAACTGGTGAAGCTCTTACAGATCATGACATGATGCAAAGTCACTATGATCTAATTACTGCTTTGCAAAAAGCAGCATTTAAAAACTTTCCAGAATTACTGCGATTTTCATTATCTACTGTTGCAAGTGTAGATACAAGAAATTCATTGAAAAAGCATTTTGAACCGTTAGAAAGTGAGAAGCTTCATGAGATTGCAGCTTTTCTTAAATTGTTACCACTGCTAACTTCTGAAAAACAAAACAAAGCTGATAAAGACTTCCTTTTGGAGTTATTAATTTCACGGCATGAAAGACGATCTTCTCAACTGGAAGCATTAAATGAAATGCCTTTATATCCTACAGAATCTATTATTTGGGATGAAAATATTGTGCCATCAGAATACTTCTCTGGTGAAGGATGTTTAGCATTGCCGAAACTTAATCTGCAGTTTCTGACACTTCATGACTACTTGTTGCGAAATTTTCATCTTTTTAGGCTTGAGTCAACGTATGAAATTCGTCAAGATATTGAAGATAGCATCAGTAGATTAAATCCTTGGAAATCAGAAGATGGAAGTTCCATATTTGGAGGTTGGGCAAGAATGGCTCAACCAATTGTAAACTTTGCTGTTGTAGAGGTTGGGAAACCTAACATTGGAGAAAAACAACCTTCCCGTGTAAGAGCAGATGTAACTGTAAATCTTAACTTAAGAAAAGAAATCAAAGCAGAATGGGAAGCCCTTCGAAAGCATGATGTATGTTTTCTAGTAACTGTCAAGCCAAATTGTCTTCCTGGTACTCATTATAATTATAGAGAGCCATTTATACCTCAAGTTGGACTTACGCATGTTAGAGGCTGTGAAATAGAAGGTATGCTAGATCAGAGTGGTCGTGTAATAGAGGAAGGACCAGAACCGAAGCCTGATCTTCCTGGTGATACTCGTACTTTTCGCGTGTGGTTGGACTGTAATCAGTATAGACTAGATATGGACCAAAGTGGTCAAAACAGTGAAGATATTTATGAAAATTTTAACATAATCATGAGAAGAAAACCTAAAGAGAATAATTTCAAAGCCGTCCTGGAAACTATTAGAGACTTAATGAACACAGAGTGTGTTGTTCCGGATTGGCTTCATGATATTATACTAGGATACGGTGATCCAGGAGCAGCTCACTATTCCAAAATGAAAAATGAACTCTCGATTTTAGATTTCAATGATACTTTTCTGGATATGGATCATCTTCGGGAGAGCTTTCCTCAAAATAACATTCAAGTGGATTGTGATGATCCCAGAAAGCTTGTTCCTCCATTCAAAATCAGGTTTTCTGAAGTTGAGAAAAACAATAAACGAGAACATGAAAGTGATAATGTAAAGACTGACATGATGACTATAACAGTAATTCCTTATGTTCTTCCAAGTCGTGGTCCTTACCCATTTGAACAACCTAAAAAAAATCTTGTAAGGTTTACCCCAACTCAAGTTGAGGCAATAAGGTCTGGAATGCAGCCTGGGTTAACCATGGTTGTTGGTCCTCCAGGTACAGGTAAAACTGATGTTGCTGTTCAGATAATTTCTAACTTGTATCACAATTTCCCAGAACAAAGAACCTTGATTGTCACTCATTCTAACCAAGCTTTGAATCAGCTTTTTGAAAAGATTATAGCTCTTGACATTGATGAAAGACACCTTCTTCGCTTGGGTCACGGAGAAGAAGCATTGGAAACTGAGAAGGATTTTAGTAGGTATGGAAGAGTTAACTTTGTTCTGGCAAAACGATTAGACCTTCTTAAGGATGTCAGTCGATTACAAGACAGTCTTGGTGTCACCGGGGACGTCTCATATACCTGTGAAACGGCAGGCCATTTTTATCTTTATCAAGTTTTAGCACGTTGGGAAGAATTCCTAAGTAAGGTGAAACCAGGAAAAGGTGTAAAGGCACCAAAAGAAGAAATTCCAACACTCTTTCCTTTCACAAAGTTTTTTGATGACGCTCCACAGCCATTATTTCATGGAAAGTCTTTTGAAGAAGACATGGAAGTAGCAGAGGGTTGTTTTCGTTACATTAGGAAGATTTTCACACAACTGGAAGAGTTTAGAGCATTTGAATTGTTAAGAAGTGGCCTTGATCGATCTCGCTACCTCCTTGTAAAGGAAGCAAAAATTATTGCCATGACTTGCACACATGCAGCTCTTAAGAGAAGGGAGCTTGTTGAATTAGGTTTTAAGTACGATAACATTCTGATGGAAGAATCTGCACAGATATTAGAAATTGAAACTTTTATTCCACTCTTACTTCAAAACCCAGAGGATGGGTTTAGTCGACTGAAACGCTGGATCATGATTGGAGATCATCATCAGTTACCACCAGTTATAAAAAATATGGCTTTTCAGAAGTACAGCAACATGGAACAGTCCTTGTTCACAAGGTTTGTGCGTCTTGGAGTGCCTACAGTTGATTTGGATGCCCAAGGACGATCTAGGCCAAGCATATGTGAACTTTATAACTGGCGTTACAAAAACCTTGGCAATTTACCTCATGTCACCAATTGGCCAGAGTATAGAACTGCAAATCCAGGATTCTTTTTTGATTATCAGCTAGTTAATGTAGGAGATTTTAATGGCATAGGAGAGTCGGAGCCAAATCCATACTTTTATCAGGTAGGTTAAGTATAGAATTCTTATTGTTTATTGTCTTTCCATGTAGAAACCACTGCAGTAACTTTTTAAAACCAAGATACACGTGTTAGTGTACTGTAAGCAAGTAATATAGCACCAAAGCCCTGCTGTATATTTGTATTTTCTTTTTCATAATTCATCCACGGAGCTTAAGATAGAGAAAGCTGGATGGATATTTTCATATTTTGTGATTTCTAACTTTGAGAGAAATTTACAATTAGATTTTTTAATCCCATGGTTATTATATTTCTGTTGGATAACAATGGGCCATTTGGCCCATTTAGGCTATCCCATTTTATACTGTTAGTGTTACCCTGTCTAAACTGCTTACAGAAACCCCCTTTTCCAACATCCAACTCTGGTACCTTAGACTACCAAAGAGATAAAGTTAGGTATTGATGAGTTAACAATTATATTGAGAAATTGTATATATAAAAACAGCAAGGATACTTAACTCAGTAAATGTTGTTTTGTTACATAGCATACTACTACTACTTTTAGTTAGACCAATCTATTTGAGTTATTTTTAATTCTGGTCTGTGTTGATAGTTTTCTCTGATCAAAATTTAAGGATAACCACATTTATCATTTGTATCATTGTCCCTATTTTTAATCTAAACTTTGCTCACTGTTTATTTTGCTCTAAGATATATGTCACACCCTCATGTACATTGGTTAGAATGCCAAAATTCATGCAGATTTATGACGATCATTACACATGATATTTCCAATGCAATATAATTTCAAAAGAATAGTTATAATAAATAACATTTTAAAAGTGCATCTATTAATATTAAGTTCTAATAAGTGTGTTACTGTGCCAAGTAGTAGTAGTAAACTCAGTAAATAGCATAACTGACGAAAAGGATGTTGGCATAGTGATGAATAAGTTAATGGAGCCAGTGAAATAGTGATCTGTTGCTAGTTATATAGGTAATAGTAATGAGATTTTGTGATGTATTTTTAGCAATAGTTAGGTCTCATGTGTATTACAGTGTAAAGTTTTCATCTCCTTCAGAAAGGATATTGAATTATTGGAAAGGGATCAGGAGAAGACTACAAGGATAATTCCAGGGATGGAAGGGTTATTTTATGGGTAAAAGTTAAGATTTCTTATTTACTCTTGAGAAAAGAAGGGTAACAAGTGATCTTATTTAAGTTTACACGATTAATCGGGGGATTGATAGTATGATTTATTTTTGCTATATTCTGAAGATAATAGAATAAATGGAAACAAACTTAAGATTTGGAAAAGACAAACTAGGTTCAAAGTAATTAAGACAGTTTTGTTTTATGGAATGAGTTGCTGTCAGCAGTAGTAGTGGATGTTGGCACTTTATGAGAGGTTAAAAGGAGAATTTATCATTCCAATACGATATCTTATCTCTACTCACAAAAATAGCTTTTCTCAATTAGTGGCAGGCATTGAAAATTTGCACCAATAGAGAGCAGCACTCGTATGAGAGGAGGTAAGTATCTATCGGAAATGCATTTTCAGTGTAGAAGAAATGCTTATTTTCCTGAAAAAGAATGCAAAGTTGTGTACTTTTATTCAAGAGTGTGTGTGTGTGAGAGTCAGCTTTGAGGAACAAATGGTCCCTTTGTTGTCTGTATGTTATTTTTAACAGAATGGCACTTATTCTACTTTCACAGTTTATGGTCTTGCTGATAAAAAAAACAAACGTTAATATTAAAATATAAACTTTAAGTCAGTATTAATAACCTTTAATGTACTTGTGTACATGCAGACTGATGTAAGAGTATTTTCCATCTTCCCTATTTTATAAGTAGCTTATACATTTACTGAAATGTAACAAAATAATAAGGGTAGTACTACTTTGCTCATGAAAAGATACATTCTACTTTAAATGCTAAAAATGCTTTTTAAACTAGATATAGGAATAATAAATAATGAGTGATCTCAAATATCCATCTTAAAAATCTCACAGAAGTGTTTAATAAAAATTTTAAAAATTATCATTAACCCTTCAATTGCAGCAGGCCATGCAAAATGCTTGCATGATATGATGTCAATCGCAGTTGCAGGATTAAGGATAATGGGGAAAATTATTTGAACTGTGGGAGGTTTTTAATCCACACAATACTTGCTTGATTTTTTATTTTATATTCTCATGTGTTTTACTGAAAGATTTTGTCCAGGTATGTTAAGTTACTTTTTTTCCAATCAAACTTAAACAGAACATTAACAAACTTGTTACAGGATTTTGTCTACATTGTAGTGTAAACATGAGGTGAAAGTAAGGATGCTTTGTATAAGCTAAAGGTTTAAAATCTTACAACAAACTTGTCCGTAAGCTTCCACACAAAATATATCCGTGGACCTTAATTAAATAAACCATGCTGAGACCAAAGAAAAACAATTAAAATTAGTAGAGATATGTCACTTGTTTAATTAAATGATATTTCATCCTGTTTTACTATTTTGTATATATATTTCATATTCAAACACTAGGTATGGTAATTAAGGTTCCCTCTAATTTTTCTTTGTACTGGGTGGACTTTAAATGCCTCTGAGCTATAATTTTCTGTCTGTAAGCAGTTTCTGTGATTTTCAAAAGCCGAAAAGCATTTTCTTTAATTGACTGTTGGTATCTGTATGCCTGCCTTTTGTTTGGACATGTTTAAACTGTGGGCCTATGTCTTCCACATAAAGCTATTACCAACTATTATTGAGCAGCCTGTTCTTTTTGAAGTGTGGTTTCTGCCAAATTGCTGTTCATGCACGCAGCTTAGAAGGTAAATTGATGGCAATGCTTTTTTTTATTGCATCACACTTACTGGTAGAGTATTTATTTTATATTCTTTTGAATCCTGGAACATAACTATTTTGTATTATTTTATTTTCTTGGCTACAACTAATTCTTACACACTGTGACACTATATTAATTAAAAAATCTCTTGACGTGGTGAATATAATATCCAAGGAGACGCATGTACATGAAAACAGCTACAACGTACTCTGCTTCTGCAAGGTTCTGAAACAAAAACACAGAACAATTTTATGTATATTTACTGCATAAACTTGCCGTATATTAAATATCACCCGTGTGAAAACTTGTCTTTCATATAATAGTCGTTACTGTTATACTAAAACATTTATGGCGAATCCTATTAAAGAATTAGAATAAAACATTTATGGCAAATCCTATTAAACAATTATACTAAAACATTTATGGCAAATCCTATTAAACAATTAGAATAAAACATTTTCTAATTTTTTGCACTGTTCTAGGATCATGACATACTCCCTCATATTTATATTGATTCAAGAGCTAATACAAGCATGGATTTATCCTTCAGAAAAAATTTCAATTCTTACAACATACAATGGCCAAAAACACCTGATACGTGATGTTGTTAACCAACGGTGTGCTAACAACCCTCTGATTGGAAGGCCATCCAAAATAACCACAGTGGACAAGTACCAGGGTCAGCAGAACGATTACATTCTTCTCTCTTTAGTTCGCACGAAAGCTGTGGGCCACCTTCGTGATGTCAGACGTCTCGTTGTTGCAATGTCTCGTGCGAGACTAGGACTATATATTTTTGCCCGTGTTTCTCTCTTTCAGAATTGTTTTGAACTCACTCCAACCCTGAACCTTCTTATGCAGAGACCTTTGCAGTTACATCTCTCTCAAGATGAACACTACCCCTCAACAAGACAGGCTGGAAGTTATCCAGTCAGAGACCCTCTTATTGTTCAGAGTATGCCTCATATGGCATCATTTGTTTATGACTTTTACCAGCACAAAGTAAACATTATGAGAGAACGGGTAGCCATCAGCTCTTGGGAAATTTCATCTCCCGGAACAAACCTTCGAGATCCACCAGAGAAACCAGTACCGCAGCATCCTGGAGCTGAAACAGACAGTGAAAATGAAGAAGAAGGAGGAGAAAGTGAAAAATAGTTGACATTAATTGCTGTGTTTTCATCTACCATTTTATTATTAAACACAATTAAGCTGAATTTTAATTAAGAAAAACACTTGTCATTGATTTTTGTATTGGTATTTGGTCGTTAAATTAAAAGGATAGAGATGCATGTTTTAGTTAACTTTCCCAACTTGTATCAAAACTAAAATTTTGATGAAACTTTTTTTCTCATTTTTACAAAGGGTAAAAATGGCTTTTCTAAAGATTCACTTATATTGTTACGCATCCTTAAGTTTCAGATCAATGATGTTAGCATAAAAGCTAATTTATGAAGCTCAAAAAATCTGTCTATTAATGCATTCTTAAAGCATAATAATGAGACAGCATTTGGCAAGGTACTGATACTTTGTACATCAAAGTTTGAAACTCTGAATTACTGAGGAATAATTATGTTTGTATAAACCACTGTACTTCAAGTTTGGTGTATTTACTAAATATTACGCATTATTTATAGTATTCATGCATTCCTGAGGTTCACATGTTGTTAATAGCACTGTTTACGATAGTATAGCAAAGCCAAATAGTGATGCAGTGATTCATGACTTGTTCATACGAATTTAGATTTCAATAGTTTTAGCATTTTCATTTAAATTTTTTGAAATACTTTTCAATATATGTTCATCATTTTTAGACAGCTTTATGCTCTAATTTTTGAAAACTGGTGTAAAATTTCTTATGTTTAGGTTACACAAAATAGCATTTACATGAGATGTAATTTGTGTTTCACCTTATTTTCACAACACTTTCATTTTGTTCAATGCATTTCAAAGTTTTAATTGTGACAACTCGTGGCATCTTTCTCCATGGACCAGTGTTAAAGTTAGATGTTTCATACAATACTGTATGATTAATTTGTTTTGTTTGTAAATATATATGCTAGGTTTTAATTTGTGTGGCCCTTCTCATCTTTACTACAGATCTCTTATGAGAAGAATAAATATGTTGTCTTTTTTAAAATTAAAAAAAAACTGGACATTAAGTGTTTTTTGTACATCCATTCAGTCAGTTATATGAAAGAGTATGTATGCTCATATAGGGTTTATGAACATGTTATTCAAAATAACACCTTAGAAGTATGTCTTGTGTAATTTGAAACAACTTCTATAAAACTGAAAATATTACAAATTAGAAAAATGTTTCTCCCTGTGTGTGCCAGATCTTTGGAGCTGTGGTATTAGAGAAATGGTCAAATCCCACAATTTGATTAGGCTAGTCCAAGGGCTAGTGATGGATGCTGTTGAGTAGCTGCCTTCCCTCTAGTCTATCACTTCAAAATTAGGGATAGCAGCATAAGTAACTTTTGTTTAGCTTTGTATGAATTTTCATAATAATCAAATATGATGAACAGATTTGAAATTGGCAGCAACTGCCTAGTTCAGAGTGACATTTGTGAATAAAATATTGGAAGACAAATTTACAAAAAATAGTTCCGGTGGAAAGGATGACATTTCCAAGGACTTTCATCTGCAGATTAATTTACTCTGATCTTTGCAGAGGTTTATATGGCATCTGGTAAGATTGAAGTGGACATGACATGATTGGCTTGTGGTTCTTGGTAAACATCGTTCTTTCAGGCCGAGCTACTTTTGAAGATTGATCCTCCAAGAATTCTCCACAAATGTCTCTTTGAGTTAAGTAGTTTGTTCAACATGTAGACTCTGCTTAAATCATTTGTAAAAGCTTACAGTTTAAAAAAAAATTAAATTCGGAAAAATATAGTTTTGAAATGAAGAAAAAGCTTGATTATAAAGAGATAAACTATAATGTATGATTTTTTTATCAATTAGAATAAGGTCTACTTTTTGACTGACATGTTGCTTTATTCTAAGCAGAATTCAAAACTGTGAAGAAAAAACTTTCACGTTAAGTCGAAAGTATATAAAGTATAAGACAAACCAAGTTCAATATTCGAGACAAAAATAAAATGGTAGCGTAAGTATGCATTCTATTTCAAAAATAGGCAGCAAAAGATACTATAATTTACATTGTTACACAAGCTAGGTAAATGATAAAGAATACTGTTTAGCAAACAACAAAATTGTCAAAGTTTATTTAAAATACTAACAGGATGTTGTATAAGTCTGTTACAACCTAATGGAATGGTTGTTTTATTTCCTGGAGAAATCTAGAAATACCAGACATGAAACTTGGAAAGCTGTGTTATCTGGGTCAGGCACAACCTAGTGGTTAGTTGTACTGGACTGTGGATCTAAGGTTCTGTGTTTCTTTACACCATTACCACAAAACAAATAGTGCTCATTACTCTGGGACTATGGGTGCATTATAAGAGGAACTGTCAAATCCTACTTCGATTTAAAGTGGTCCAAGAGTTGACAGTGGATGGTGTTAACTAGCTGACTTCCATCTGGGTCTGTCACTTTAAAGTTAGGGATGGTTGGTGCAGATATCCGTTGAGTAACATTGTGCAAAATTCAATAGACAAATCTTTTAATAATATTAACAGGAGCGTAATTCATAAAAATTATGGATGACATTAAACTTTTGAGTATTTCTAGTTGTAATGAGGATATTGGGGTATTACAGAATGACTTGGATCAGTTGGTTAAACAAATAGCAGGCAAATGACCTTTAATAACATTAAGTGCAAAATAAGGCATTGGACATTACCATATGTAGTTAATACGTTTGATACAGATGGTAAGCAAGACTGAAGAAAAATGTCTTAAGCCATTATGGCAGTGTTCTGTTGCTAATAATAAATCTTTAGGGCATTTTTTATAGACGTACTAATTACAAGTTAACGCCATTCAAATGACTAGTATTGCCTCACTTGGAATACTGTAAACATTTTGGTTTCCTCATCTTAATAAGGATACTGACTTATTTGAAAGGATTTAGAGGAGGGTTATTGGGAAGAATTTTGAGATGGAAGGGTTATTATATGGGTATAGGTTATGATCTCTTAACTTATTTTCTCTTGAGAAATAAGAGTAAGAGGTGATTTTTTTTGTGGGATAAGTTGTCCTTGATAATAGGGTGTTTATCTTTTTCTTAAGCGTGGGTAAGCAGGTACAACGGTGATTGACTAAATAGTCCATGATGTCTGTATGTTCTGTTAAGGGTTATTCAAGGGAGTGAACTCTTAACTCGCAGCAATTTGTACAAGTATCTTTGTCACCCCTTGAGATGGGTTTGCCCAACTCCAACACGGGATCAAACTAATACAAGTTTCTATGACGAAGCAGTTGGGGTACTACTTCTTTACAACCATTAAATAAGAATGACATAACTACATGCAGAATACTTGCACGAAAATTTATTTAAATTTATATTATTACATAGTCACTGGGGGGGGGGGCAACGGGCCATTGCTTACCAAGTTTTGAAAAGGGACTCTGCTCCCCACTTTTACAGCAAGAGGGAGAATTTGTTCAATGAAACTATTAACAATGATTGCTTGAAAATTGTTGTAACTTTAAGCATCGCCATCTTTGTATAGACTATTGACAAGTCCTTGCACTATCAGAAAATTTATTTACACAATCTGAATAAAATTCCAACAGGAGGCTGAAATTCTACAATTATGCTAAAGTTTAGTATTTTTAAATTGTTTCTTCCAAAACATATGTTAATGAAATTATAGTCTCCTGGGGAATATTTGTGGAATACATCACCCATATTTTTTCAAAAGTTGATGTTGCACATTTTTTGTGACTCCGATATTATGCAACGGACACCTAAGAGTTAGTTTAGATGTTTAGAAACGTTAGGGCAAAAAAAAAACATCTGCAGTTAACAAGATTTTTATTACAAATTTTTTGGCCTATTGGTTTATAATGCTTACCTTTAAAGTACTAGCAGAAACTCCGCCCCATATATCTAATTTTTTGTCATAACTCAACCTAACTGATGAGTTCTGTTATTGAACAAAAGGATTTTTGTGGGAGACATATAACAGATAAGAAATGCCTCTTGATTTTGAATTTAAAATGGAAAAACAACCGTACAGTTGACGTGATTTTTATCACAAATTTTAGACTTATTATTTTTATTTTATCTGAAATGTGTAACATAGCTGCAATGATTCCGAAACGCACTGAAATCAGTGGATTATTAATAATTACGAGAACATTTTCCCTGATAAAATCCACTTGGTGATAAAAAACAATTATATCAACTGACACATATTCATATCAGGTACCTGATGATGACAAAACCTTGTCGAAATGTTGCACATTTGTTGTTATATTAAACTTATATTAAAGTTTTTCTTCATTACCCATTCAAGCCGTCTCCAACCATTATTAGTCTCAAAGTGGGTTCCTCTTCATCGAATTTGACACATTTTCAGATTTCATTTTGAAAAACCAAAATATTAGTTTATCATATTTACCTTTATGATTTAAAGAAGGCACTTATAAAATTACTGCCACTTGTTACTATAATGGAGCAATGGCGTGGCCGTCTATCTATGTGACTGAAATAACATATACAATGATGGCATCTGTTTTGCTAATATGCAACAAAATCTCAATTCCAGAAGTGGTGATTGATGCTTATGTGATGTGTTGCCATCTATTGGATGGAACTACAAACAAATTTCGCACTTTGGGTATTCAAGATGCAGACAATTAGAAAAATAAAAAATGGTGTACTCAACAACTATTTCTTTATAACAGAACACAATTTTAAATAAAAGTACTCTCCTCACAACAAAAACACGACTTTCGCTAGGATTGTACGTAAGGGTTTGATTATATCTTTACTGATGTAATTTTTGATGTAGTACTAAAAACTAGAGTTCTTAAAAAAAACGTGTTTTTTTTTTCAATAAAGAGTAGCACTTTTAATATATAAAAACATTACAGTTTATATCAGTAAAATGTATGAAAAGTTTGAGCTCTGTACATTGGATCATTTTTATGCAATGAGTTACGTACGATTAAAGGGCACAATCCGAACATCCTTCCCGTGCAGTACTTCCCAGAAATTTGTTTTTTAGAAAATGTTCACTATTTTAATTTTTTTTTTCATAATCAGGTATGAATACTACGATTAATAATTAATATCACAAACAGCCGCCCTAAGTCGGCATTTCTGCTAGTATTGTTAAAGTTGTAAATACTAGTAGTCATTAAATAGACGCATTGTAAATATATTTTTCTTGTATATTGATTGAATTATACACGACACTGATTATGACTAATTTTGTCATTCAGTCAGCTAACGAAAGTTTTTCTTTAATCTAATTCTTTATCACTTAGTCTAACTGAACCAGGAAAAATTTCAGAAACTTTTTTTAGGAACGTACTTCTCATTTAGAACCGTCACCATGTATTTTTTAATTATATCTTACGAGTCATATCTTAAGAGTCATTTTCCTCCCAGTCAGATACCCTCCTTGACATATAGCTCTAAATTAGTATTTGTCTAAATAGATCCTTTTATTTCGTAAGCATCACGTGGAGATGGCGTGCATGCGTGTCCTTCGCTATGCATTTCTCTGAATTGGAGTAATCAGAGTGTGGGAAGTAGACAGTAAAGAACTAGGAAGAAGATTGAACCATTTGATATACTGCTTATCCATTTTAACTCGATATTTGGGGGAAGGTCCCCCTGATTCCTTCTTCCAATTTTCATCGAAATTAGTTTAGTCAGTTCTTGCACTGTCATCCCTGCTTCACATTTATAGATATTCGACCCCGATATTCATCTAATAAGTTCCTTTGAAACAAACCTTAAGTGCATAAACGTGCTTAACAGTAAAGACGTTTCAAGTATTGGACCACAGACATCTTTTTTAAGTAATTAATTTGCAACAGCCTGCAGACCATGATGGGCCAAATGAAAGCATTATGCATGATTCTCCATACAGTTGAGACGTGTTTGTTGTTAAGCTCAAAGATACACAATGGGTTATCTGTGTTGTACTCACCACAGGTATCGAACCCGGTGTTTAACATTATAAACCTTCAGACTTACCACTGAGCCACTAGGGGGCTTGGAAGGTTTCCATAGTGCTGCATTGTAACCAATTGTGGTAATAACCAAAGCGTTTTTTCTTTCTTTAATGTATCTTTATTACTTTAGTTTATTAACTTATAAATTAAATTCTATGAGTTATTTTTTTGTGTTTCTATTTGTATTGGTCTGTTTTGATTTCCTCGATATTAGCCTTCACACTCACATACACATTGATAATTATTCTAACGAGTGCCGTACAAGAATTGTTTAAATTTCTTGGATATTTTTCTTAAACACCCTCTTCCTTATATTGACTTTAACATGCAAATTATTTTTTATACATCCTGTATTCTGATTGTTTGGGAAGGCGAAAGACTGGCCTTGATTTATTTAATGTTATTTCTCTGTGTATTTTTTCAGGATTTCCACACTACTTCTAAGCATGTTTTGCTTTCGTTAAGCTTTTTTAATCACAAGTTAAATGTATTTGTTTATTTTAAAAGCATTATGGGTAATTATGAACATGTAAAAGTGCTGGTGAGAAGTTACCTTTCAACAATTGATGTGGATGGAAATTTAAAAAAAATTGGTTAGGTTTTTTAATGATTTGTGATATTAATCACGTTCTCTGCTTGCTTCTAAAGATATTTTAGAGAAAAAAATGTGACTAAATTAACTGTGAAAAATACTGCTGACAAAGTAAATCTATTCAGTAATAGTTAATTTTATGTTAAAATGGTAATGATAAAAAGTATTTGTCATTTGTTGAGAGTCGTGTTTAAAACATTTTTGAAGTCGTGAAAAGATTGCTTATTATACAATATGTTCTTGTTTTGTTTGTTTAAACGTAATGACAATACGTAAATTCTGTCGAATTATTGGGAATTTACGGAATTTTACCCATCTGCAATTACAATATGAAATTATTTTCTGGGAGAACTTTTGAAAACTTTTATGCAGGTGTTCTTGCATTTATTTACCATCCTTGTTAACAGGGTGTGGTCAGCTTAATCCCTACCTTAATTTAGATGAAATCTCACCTGAACAAAGTCCTGTATTACACAATTCGTCCAATGAAGAATGATTCGTCATTAGTGTTAGCTAACGTCAACAGAGAATCAAGCCAGTTTTAAATATTCAATAGGGGTGAGGCCAAGACTTACATTATTAATATCAATAAAATGAATTAAGTGTTGAAGGTCTGTGTCTAGTATCTTTATTTCACTTTTATGCTACCTGAATATAGTTTAAGTAATATTTAAAGATTTTTCTAGATGGCTATAGTTTCTTGTTATAATTGTCAAATACTACATTGTTTAATTTCACCTTTTCAGTACTGTGACTACAATAAATTATTGTTACGTCTCCGTTTGTTAATTGATTTCTCGTAAATTCGTTCCGACGAAACTTTAGCGACACAAGTCCTTACTTAATAAAACTGGTTTATTCTTTCCGAATATAACTTTACGATACACTTAATTTCAACAATCGCGCTAACACAAACGCTATAACAACGAACGTACTCAACTTCAATAATACTTCCTGATTGCAGATCAATTACTCACTGTCTACACACACATTGTCACGTCACGCCGTGACCATCTTATATATACCAAACTACCCTATATCTAGTAAATGCTAGGGCATTCACGAAGGAACAAGATACTTCTAGAAACGTGGCGTGACACTAGTCACGTGACCTCGCTGACGCAACATTATTCTAACCATGCATGTATTATAGTGAAGTTTCTTTGGTATTCAGGTCCAAAGGAAAAGCCCAAAATTATCGCAAAATGCAGGTTTAGGAATATTAAACAAAGAATAAACTGACAGTATAGGAAATCGAGCAAACATAAGTGTGGATTGAAAAACGAATACAAAAATTATTTATTTACACAAACACAGTGTTCTGTAATCGAAACTAGCCGTGTTTTTTCTTCTGGTCGACAAAATAAAGAATCAAGATAGACAGAATTATGGGAATATCATATAATGGCTGGTTTGTTTGAAGTTAAGCACAAAGCTACACAATGGGCTATCTGTGCTCTGCCCACCACGGGTATCGAAACCCGATCTCCAGCGTTGTAAGTCTGCAGACATACTGCTGTACCACT
>NW_013665888.1:360335-362813 GCF_000517525.1 Limulus polyphemus
GTGTACAACGTTTCGACATTGAACCTGATGATGACAAAACCTTGTCGAAACGTTGTACACTTGTTGTTATGTTAAAAGTTATATTAAAGTTTTTCTTCATTACCCATTCAAGCCGCCTCCAACCATTATTAGTCTCAAATTGGGTTCCTCGTCATCGAATATGGGAATATCAGTAGTTATCCTTTTACAAAAGGTGCCGCCTCACGCCGATTGGCTGCCTCAAGAAGGGAGAGCCAATGATGTCGTTATTGACTTCATAGTTCCAAACTTCGCTGCCAGAGGGCGCGTCGCCATGATGGTATAGTTCCACAAAGTGTCACCAGATGTCGCGTTGCTAGGTCGCCATGACAGATGGCCATGACGTCATAGATTTGAAATTATAGTTCGATACCAGACACAACTATGGGAATATCTTGCTTAAATACACTAGTAATACAAAAAGCCAGATATCCCACACGTCCCCGGGTTAAATACTTTAACCAATGCTCTATATGCAATCTTAAGCCAAGCTAGTTGTACATGTCTCTGTAATGCCTTTTAAATAGGCTATCTTCCAAGAAATCCATGCAGAAACATATGCACACAAAAAAGACAGAAAGCTCAATTACGCACAAGTATTATGATGAATTAAAATGAAAACATTTGTATACTAATATCTATACACAAACCGTATCGCGAGAGAACACCATTTTCAGCAGGTTCATAAGCTCAATTTAAAGGCGAAACGAAATCATAAGGAAATACAACTTTGTGTTTGAGTGATTGAAAAAAAAAAAACGTTTAATCATTTGGCTAAGTCTTATTTGTCGTATATGTTTTTCCGTTACAAAGCTTTTGTTATTGCTAGATGAAAAATTCTGGAATACACATTCAATTGCTTGGCTTTATTTTAGTTTTGCTTAAAGCATATAACTTCTAAAAACCAACCTTTACGTTTTGTGGTGACATTTTAGGTACATCTGGATCGAACCTGTCCAAACCAGTTTACTCGCGTACAAGCTCTAGATGACATTTTTATGCTGATTATCAGAGTCAAAACACGAACGTATTGATTTGTCTGAGTACCATGAATTGTCAAGCACCTGTGAGTCGACTGATTAACTGAATTGATAAATTTCATCATTAGATTTGGGCTTAAAAATCTCTAGTTTATTAGAGTGCATAAAAAATAGTGACTTTTTTTTTTATCATGAACACGATGTAAACAAACCAGACGGGGTGAGTTTTATTTTTCTTCATGTTCGTCTCTTCACAAAATTTTAAATGATGACGTTTAAAAAGCTTTTCGCGTGAAATCGTGAAGTTTGCTCCAAACTTTTTTAAATTTTGATTTCGAGTCTGAGTCGTAACTTCGTGGCAATAGAGCAAACTTTGAAACCCACATAAAATTCTTTTTTTTTTGTAATTTTGATTATAAGAACGTTCAGAAATCCAGACTCCTGCAAGTCTGAAGATATTATTTATGGTAGATAAAGGTTAGATGGCTGTTATTAAGCAGAAAGTTATACAGTGTACTGTGTGTGCTGTACCTATCAAGGGTATCGAAACCCGTTTTTTTTGCGTTATAAACCTTTAAACTAAACGGATAGGTAAAAGTAAATTTACTGTGTTTTTTTTGGAGAAAAAAGATAGCACTTCTATATTTTGGAACTCCATAATCAAGGTGCTTAAGTATCATACAAAATAAAAGGTACCAACTACTGGATTAAATGTCCCCCTGTTGGACAGCGGTGAGTCTACGGACTTACAACGCTAAAAATCCTGAGTTCGATTCCCCGCGGTGGACACAGCGGATAATCCAATGTGGATTTGGCTTTACTGTAAAATAAATAAATGAAAACAAACTACTGTTTTAATAATGTGTTAATAATTAAACAATAAGTACCTTACTAAGGTGTTATAGATGTGCTATTTTACAGCATAGAGGATTGCCATATGTTGTGTCTCTCCATCCCGGTGGCTAAACAGTAAATCTGTGGACTTATAACACTAAAAGTAAGGTTTCGATACTCACGGTGGGCAGAGAACAGATAGTTCATTGTGCAGCTTTGTGTTTAACAACAAACAAAAATATGCTTTATGATGTAATAAGATGATGTATATGTGTAAGATGATGTATATGTGTAAGATGATGAGAGCATCGCGGTACATAATAGTATCTGTGTTTCTTGAGAAGCAATTTAACACTTAACCGCCTCCTAGTGGCACAGCGGTATGTCTGTGGACTTACAACTCTAAAAACCGGGTTTCGATACTCGTGATGGGCAGAGCACAGATAGCCCATTGTGTGGCTTTGTGCTTAACTTCAAACAACAACACTTAACCAGATTAACCTCAACTTTTCCTGTTGGGTTCCTTGAAAAGAACATTAACTCCCACGAGAAACAATGCTTCACTCAGATAACCCAAAATAAAGAATGAGGCCCGGCATGGCCAGGTGGTTAAGGAGCTCGACTCGCAGTCTGCGGGTCGCGGGTT
>NW_013665888.1:363756-369312 GCF_000517525.1 Limulus polyphemus
TATTTTAAACTGTTTATATTCATTAAATATCTATATATGTCTCGCTTATTTTAAACTGTTTATATTCATTAAATTATCTACATGTCTCGCTATTTTAAACTGTTTATATTCATTAAATTATCTATATATGTCTCGCTATTTTAAACTGTTTATATTCATTAAATTATCTACATGTCTCGCTACAAAACAAACAAACAAACTAATTTCAGTAATAAGTTCTACTTAAATAAATGTAAATATTTTTCTGATATCAATAGCTAGGTTTCCAAACTAAATGTAAATACCATGATTTTTACGTAATGGTTTTTGCTATGTATTTACGTAATGAAAATGGTTAAAACAAAGATAAAAAAATCTTTGGTTATCATTTTTATTTTTATTTTGCGACAAGAATAAAAAATATGTCGACATTTATCGTATGGGTTATCTCTAAAATCATGTTTTCAGCCTAGCAATAATTTAAATGCTCAGATATTTTACCTTACATTAGAACAGATTGGTACAAATGTATTAATTAATTAATTAATTAATTCCTTGCAAACATTTAGCATTGTTCTTTACGAAATGGGCCCCCCAGTGGCACAGTGGTATGTCTGCGGACTTACAATACTAGAATCCGAGTTTCGATACCCGTGGTGGGCAGAGCACAGATAGCTGTTTGTGTAGCTTTGTGCTTAATTACAAACATACAAACAAACCTTTAGGAATGCCCCCCCCCCAGTGGCACAGCGGGATGTCTGCGGACTTACAACGCTAGAATCCGGGTTTCGATACCCGTGATGGGCAGAGCACAGATAGCTGTTTGTGTAGCTTTGTGCTTAACTACAAACAAACATCAAACTCTACGAAACGGTAAGTAAGTTGTTGCTAGGAAACTGGTGTTCACTGTTACTGTTAGGTCGGTATAAGGAAAACCAGACTGACCGGTGCAAACCAGGTTTGTGTTTCTATACTGTTTCCATGGGTACAGTATCCTTAAGTTATCTCCCTGTGTGACGTGCTACCTTGTATTCATGGCACGAAGTAATTATGTTTGTTTGCGCAAGCAAGCCGAAAACGGCTATATAAACTTAAGAGCTTAGGTGAAACAACACATACATTCAGCCAATTTTAGTCAACGAAAAAGTAAATATTTACAAGTTTCGTCAAATTAACTTGCTGAAACGGGTGAGTGTATTTTGGTTTACGCGTTAATCCAAGCTCGTTGAAAATGCTTTTGACTATTTGAAATCAAAGTCCAACACTAATTACTGTTTCAAATCTCTACCACAGTCTGTTAAGGTGGATAATGAGAGAAATTCACAATAAAGCAGATGCACGAGTTAATGGAAGGAATATAAACATTAGGTATGTGGCCTGCACTGACTTGATAGAAGAAGTGTAGCACTAAATAGCAAAAGATCTGAGACAAAAAAACAGTTTGTTTTAGCAATAAGCGCTCTGTCCACCACAGGGGATCGAACCCCGAGCTTTAACGTAAATTTACTGATAACCCACTGGGGGGACATTCTTCAAAACGACAAAAAATAAACAATGTTTTAGCTCGACCTCGATTTCAACGTTAATTGATAATATCACGTTTTCCTAGAAACCATGGACTCTATGAACAGTCAACGTCAGGGCGGAATCCAGGCACTTGAGAGACAGCAGAAACGGAACACAAAACAGGAAGAACCAGGAAATCACCCAGAAGAAGATAAGGATCTTTCTGAGGGGCAGACCGAAGTTCCAAAGAGAGAAGGCCAGGAAAGCGTTCAAGAAAAATAATTAAAACGACGATTTTTGTATAATATAAAGTTTATTTATTGCACCTGTCCTTTATTTATTTTTTACTTGTATCTAAACTATATTTGTATCGTTCATTTAGATTGAGTTGCTGTCGTACGTAAGATCTGAGATTTTTCAGTTTCAAATATGTTGTAGTTGCCGTGAAATAAATATATTATTAACATAAAAGAAAACTGTTGTTGTGTGTTATAAGTTCATACCTAATGCTCAATTTGTTCATCTGTCTATGGTCTATATTTCCCCTTAGAGCAAAGTTTTTAATTTACTTATATTTTTTTTTTTACTCAGCTCTTTATTCATCATCTCATTGTGTAACGACCAAAACCCTTAGTTTTTTTTTAACCAGGTTGCTGCGTAGCGTTAAAAATGCGGAGCGATAATGTCGAGTGAGATTATATAATTAACAGGTCAGGGATGCACTTGGAATTTTGTGATTTCTTCCAAAGAAACCGGAATATATTTTCACTGTGATCACTAATATGACAGTAAGATTATATATATAATTATGAATTCGAAAATACATGAAATGTGCCAGTTATATGGAATATTCAAAATCGACAGTCAGTTACCATACACACGTAAATCGTTTATTTGATATAAAGTTAATAGTTTTAGTGCAAAGCCACATTAGGCTATCTGCTATATGCTAAGACCGTGAATTTACCGCTGTCACACCAAGGGCTTTGAGATATTTGACGAATAAAATTGATATTATTTTTATACATTACTCTTATTGTCTGATTACAAGTTCAATCACAATTAGTTTGTTTTAAGATAAATATATAGAGTTATTATTTAATAAATATATTACACGTGTAACTGAAGAGAGATGGCGTTTCTAAGTTGATTATAAGTTCATCTGACGAACCACATTCGAATAGGCTTTGTTTGTTTTGAATTTCGCGCAAAGCTACACGAGGGCTATCTGCGCTAGCCGTCCCTAATTTAGCAGTGCAAGACTAGAGGGAAGGCAGCTAGTCATCACCACCCACCGCCAACTCTTGGGCTACTCTTTTACCAACGTCACATTATAACGCCCCCACGGCTGAAAGGAGCGAGCATGTTTGGTGGGACGGGGATGCGAACCCACGACCCACAGATTGCGAGTCGAGCGTCCTAACCCCCTGGCCATGCAGGGCCTAGCTCGAATGTACTCAATGAAACTCTAGCTAAGAGGAAAATGGTAAAACTTAGTGTAGGTGTGGACGTAAGTTGAAAAATAAGAAATAAATCTGATTGGTCGTATGTGGATCGAGGTCACGGAATAACTTATATGATGGGAATTACTTTACGTGTAGTAGCGTGAAAATTAAAGACGGTATTAGCGAAACGTTAAACAACTTACCAATGTTATCTATTTGTTTTTAATATATATATATATTTTTTACTTTTTAATATTCACGACAAAACTGACAGAGACGTGAAACAGCACAAAATGAAAGAAATATTTGTAACGCTGTCAAATGGAAGACAATGTAAGAAAAAAATTACATATAAAATCCGAAAATTAAAAATGATAGGAAAACTAAAATAATTAATGAAATTCATGATTACGTAAAATATCTGAAATGTTTAACGAATACAAAAACTTTAAAATAAGCAAAACATATAGATAATTTAATGAATATAAACAGTTTAAAATAGCAAGACATATAGATAATTTAATGAGTATAAACAGTTTAAAATAGCGAGACAGCATATAGATAATTTAATGAATATAAACAGTTTAAAATAGCGAGACATGTAGATAATTTAATGAATATAAGCAGTTTAAAATAGCGAGACATGTAGATTATTTAATGAATATAAACAGTTTAAAATAAGCGAGACATGTAGATAATTTAATGAATATAAACAGTTTAAAATAGCGAGACATGTAGATAATTTAATGAATATAAACAGTTTAAAATAAGCGAGACATATATAGATAATTTAATGAATATAAACAGTTTAAAATAGCGAGACATGTAGATAATTTAATGAATATAAACAGTTTAAAATAAGCGAGACATATAAATAATTTAATGAATATAAACAGTTTAAAAAATTTCGCGCAAAGCTACACGAGGGCTATCTGCGGTAAAAATTTAAGTTCTCCTTGACAAAGTAGTCAAAAAAGTGAGTTAGTTTTGTCTTGGATGGTAAAAATTTAAGCTTTCCTTGCCAAAGTAGCCAAAAATGTGAGTTAGTTTTGTCTTGGATGGTAAAAATTTAAGTTCTCCTTGCCAAAGTATCCAAAAAAGTGAGATAGTTTTGTCTTGGATGGTAAAGATTTAAGCTCTCCTTGATAAAGTAGCCAAAAAAGTGAGTTAGTTTTGTCTTGGATGGTAAAAATTTAAGTTCTCCTTGCCAAAGTAGCCAAAAAAGTGAGTTAGTTTTGTCTTGGATGGTAAAAATTTAAGCTCTCCTTGACAAAGTAGCCAAAAAAGTGAGTTAGTTTTGTCTTGGATGATAGAAAATTGAGCTTTCCTTGACAAAGTAGCCAAAAAAGTGAAATAGGTTTCCTTCTGGAGATAAAACTTAGCGTTTTCAGCGGTTGACTTGCTTTCTTCTACATTACCATTAACCAAGAGATAAAACGATACTTTTCAAGATTTTGTTGCCATTAACCATGAAATAAAACGATACTTTTCAAGATTTTGTTACCATTAACCAAGAGATAGGACGATACTTTTCAAGATTTTGTTGCCATTAACCAAGAGATAGGACGATACTTTTCAAGATTTTGTTGCCATTAACCAAGAGATAGGACGATACTTTTCAAGATTTTGTTACCATTAACCAAGAGAGAGAACGATACTTTTCAAGATTTTGTTGCCATTAACCAAGATACAGGACGATACTTTTCAAGCTTTTGTTACCATTAACCAAGAGAGAGAACGATACTTTTCAAGATTTTGTTGCCATTAACCAAGATATAGGACGATACTTTTCAAGATTTTGGTCTACACTCTAGACATCAATGTGACCCGTTTAATAACTACTAGTATTAACGAAGGAGGACAAATACATTTGGTGATTTTGACGGAATACAGGCCACTCGACGAAAGCTCTAGGGTTTGGCTGATTTTTTAAATACATTTTTTTATATTTTATGTATTATTGTGTTTTTATGTGCTCGTTTCTTCAGAAATAGGTTGTTGAAACTAGTTTTTTCATTTTTAAAATTTAAAATGTTTTTATTTGTTTGAAGTTTGTTGTACCTTGAGGAATGGGATAAGCGCTTTTATTCAATTATACGGTTTTAAGTGATGTAAACACTAATGTTTCGAATCACCACAACCAAATTTTATCACTTGACTAACCCCAGTGAAAATAAGAAACGATGGGGTCAAAACGAATATACTCAATACACTTTTGTGTTTTATATTTTATGTACTTGTACAAAATCTGTCCCGTTTTATGATGTAAGTAATTGTTTCAGGTGTTAAAGATAAACCGTCTTATCTATCTTTCTAATAATCGCACATGTAAATGTTTGTTTGTTTAGAATTTTTGCGCAAAGCTACACGAGGGCTAGCATCCAAGACAAAACTAACTCACTTTTTTGGCTACTTTGGCAAGGAGAACTTAAATTTTTACCATCCAAGACAAAACTAACTCACTTTTTTGGCTACTTTGGCAAGGAGAACTTAAATTTTTACCATCCAAGACAAAACTAACTCACTTTTTTTGGCTACTTTGGCAAGAAGAACTTAAATTTTTACCATCCAAGACAAAACTAACTCACTTTTTTTGGCTACTTTGGCAAGAAGAACTTAAATTTTT
>NW_013665888.1:370274-371729 GCF_000517525.1 Limulus polyphemus
CAAGCGAGACAGCATATAGATAATGGTAGAAATTGAAAAGTCAGAAGTATAAATTTAATGTTTGACTAACAGAGATGCCCCCAGTTGGACTTACAACATTAAAATCCGAGGCTCGATCCCCCTTGCTATAGAGCGCAAATAGCTTATTTTGAGTTTGGCGCTAAAACCATACAAACGAAATTATAAAAAAAATATATTCAAGACTAAAAGTGATTGATGTCCGAATCAAAGTTAATGTCGTAAAGGTATTTATAGTATTTATTATAAATGGTAATACCGTCAGCCTCTTTTAACCTTCTACCTACCTGCTTCATATTGGAATCTGGTTTCCGTACTTAGGAGAACTATAGCATTAACAAAATGGTCAGTGTTGAGTAACACGTAGTTTTTTTTTTATTGTTGACAGAAGAATTATGGTTCTTGAAACGTTTTCTTAATGTTGTATGGATTTGTTCATCATACTGATAATTACATTTTGTTTTTACACTCTGCGACACAGACGGCGATTTTCATCTAGAATTTTTAGTGATTTTGTGTTATTTACTTATTATGAACGTACAGGTCCGACAATAAACTTTGTTACAAGGTCGGCAGCCATTTTTGTGAGGTCGTGCAGTTAACTTCGGCACAAACCAGAATATCTTGGAGATATTTGTTTTCCCAAAGAATTTGCTTGTTCATTTGTTGTTAATCATAAAGCTTAATCAGATATCTGTGCTCTGCCCATCACAGTTATCGAAACCCGTTATAAGTTTTCAGGCTTAACACTGAGCCACTAGGGAGCTTTGGAGAAAATTAATTTTAGCCAGTCATTAAGTTGAAGTTGTTGTTTTCGTAGTACAAAGCTACATAATGGGCTGTATATACTCTGTACACCGTAGGGAATCGAACCACGAATTGTATTTTTGTAAGTCCGTGAATTTACCTCTGATCCACTAGGGAACGTAGATTTTTAGAAAACTCGAAAAGTTGTCGAGTTTCAAATGATGTGTAGTTACAGAGGAATCATGTTTTGGTTGCTTTCTTAATCTGTCTATCAATCTCAGAGTCTTTACAACCTCTTGGTTTTTCTGATGAGACACTTGTTGCATAAGGTTGATGTTGTTTAGAATCCTCTTTTAAAGCCACACAAGGGCGATCTGCACATAGCCGTCCCAAAATTTGAGCTGACAAACTAGATGGAAGGCAGTTAGCCAACAGCATCCAGCCCCAGTTCTTGGCAGGGCCGGATTATGACATTTGTAAACCTGTTATAATGATACACAGTTTTTGTCTGTCCTGAAAATGCGTTTACACCTTACTTTCTAAGTGCGTATGAGTGCGTACTTATTTCAATTGAAGTAAATAAAAGACGAAAACAAATGTACTTTAGCAGACATTTTTGTAACATATTAAAAGCTTATTAAAGACAAGTCGTAGAATAACATTATACGTTTATTTATTAATAGTATTAAG
>NW_013665888.1:372207-374501 GCF_000517525.1 Limulus polyphemus
ATCTTCTTATAATGGATGTGAAACCAACATACCCATGATCTTCTTATAATGGATGTGAAACCAACATACCCATGATCTCCTTATAATAGATGTGAAACCAACATGTCCTTAATCTTCTTGTAATGGATGTGAAACCAACATGCCCTTAATCTTCTTATAATGGATGTGAAACCAACATACCCATGATCTTCTTATAATGGATGTGAAACCAACATGTCCTTAATCTTCTTATAATAGATGTGAAACCAACATGCCCTTAATCTTCTTATAATGGATGTGAAACCGACATGTCCTTAATCTTCTTGTAATGGATGTGAAACCAACATGCCCTTAATCTTCTTATAATAGATGTGAAACCAACATGTCCTTAATCTTCTTATAATGGACGTGAAACCAACATGCCCATGATCTTCTTATAATGGACGTGAAACCAACATGTCCTTAATCTTCTTATAATGAACGTGAAACCAACATGTCCTTAATCTTCTTATAATAGATGTGAAACCAACATGCCCTTAATCTTCTTATAATGAATGTGAAACCAACATGTCCTTAATCTTCTTGTAATGGATGTGAAACCGACATGTCCTTAATCTTCTTGTAATGGATTTAACTCACTTATGTGTGGTAAAAAGTATACGAAATCTTCAAGTTAGAATCTTCCTTTAACAAGACCCTTTTGAGGCAATATTTAATAGTGATTTTTATATTACTGTACACAACCCCGTGTTTAAAACATTGCAAGTTGCGTTCCCAAGTCTAATGTTTGAATGGCTACAACACGAGGTCAAGTTGTGGGCTAGCAAAACACAACACAACTGTGTTGGCTGATGCATGACCTTTGTGTTAAACTTTCATGCAATCTACATGTAGATGATATAAAACACAACACAACTGTGTTGGCTGATGCATGACCTTTGTGTTCAACTTTCATGCAATCTACATGTACATGATACAAAACACAACACAACTGTGTTGGCTGATGCATGACCTTTGTGTTCAACTTTCATGCAATCTACATGTACATGATACAAAACACAACACAACTGTGTTGGCTGATGCATGATCTTTGTGTTGAACTTTCATGCAATCTACATGTACATGATACAAAACACAACACAACTGTGTTGGCTGATGCATGATCTTTGTGTTGAACTTTCATGCAGTCTACATGTACATGATAAAATGGGAATTCACAACACAAAAACTATTTCAGTAAACAATTTTAAAACTGAAAACCATGCGTCGTTTGATTTGTTAGAAAACACACACTACTTGCGTGTGTTTATATTGCTACAAGAATCGTGCATATTATTAACCAAAGTTTTTGTTACACAATATTTGTGTTAAATTACAACACAATGTTTTTATTGTGTATTCACTAGAACGTGCTGAAGCGTTTTAATCATATGTCTCAAGAGAACACTTTAAAATATACCAAATGATAATGTTGAACTATTCAGAGAAAGGGGGGTTTGAATTACAGAACAATTCTTTTGTCGACAAAGTAATAACATAAAGGCACAGCTCTGACCACAAAGAGTCGCCATGATAACAAAGTGAAGAACTAAAGAGCAGTTTAGTTTAGTAGCTAATAAACTTGATTTTTAGAATAATAAAAATTTCACAATATTCAGCAGGTGTGATAAGTCGTTGGTGAGCCAGCTTTGATGAATGAACTTGCAATGGCATGATATTTCAAACCAAAAACAAAACCTAATTCCATACGTTTTAAAAAACAATTCGTTCCAGAGTTAATGATCGTATACTTCATATTTCTAGAACAGAGATGTTACAAACAGAGAAAGAAATGAGCACTTCGTGTTTATTTGCTTGTTGTTAAGCACAAAACTACACAATGAGCTATCTGTGTTGTACTCACCACAGGTATCGAAATCCGGTTTTAGCATTATAAGCCTTCAGACTTATTGGTGAGCCAATGGGTGGCAACACTTTAAGGATTCGTTTACTATATGATGCTAGGATTGATAAATAAGCTGAATACACTAGCAAATGTGTTACAGTAAAAGTGAGGCAAATTCATGAATTCTAAGCCAATATGATACATATATATATATATAACCTATATAAACCCAGCGTGTGTCACATCACGTCACGCTAGAGTTATTTTGATTTCACGAAATAGGAGGAGTCATAAAAGCCAAAATGCATTTATCCTGATAGAATAGTTCGATTACTGTCTGCTTATTACGGTTTTAGTGACGGGGATGCAAGGGGCCGTGAAACCTTATAAGTGTAGTGAGTGTTGGTATAATAAGCCTAAAGTAAAAATG
>NW_013665888.1:375197-376878 GCF_000517525.1 Limulus polyphemus
CACTGAAGCTATTTCCTGTAGTCATAATTTTAAACTACTGACCAGTAATCATCACGCTACCATTCACGCTAAAGGATTGGCCGTCATTCCTATAGCTTCAGTGCGAGAAATATTGTTTTGACGACGCACAGATTCGAACCCGGGTCGCTAGTTCTGAAATCCAGAATTTCTACCATAAAATCCTAGAACGTTATAAACGTTACCAAGACCCAAATCTATTACGGATCAGGAATAGGTCAGGAAACTTATAAGAACTGCGGATAACAATCGACATATAATCGTAAGGATTGGTCTAATAATGAAACTGTCTATGTTTTGTGAATTGTCTTCACGGTTTAGACCATGTTTATGGATACCAGGGAATCACAGTATTTTAGCTTTTATGACATTAGTTGTTGTAAACAAAGTAAGAATATTGTAGGGCTACATTCGATTATTTATCGGATAGATGGCGCCACAATATGAATACCAAGAAATAGGTGAGAAATTTATCGAATGGTATAGCTATGGTGCGCTGAAGTCTAACAATTGACGAAGCAAAAGCGATTATTTTTCATCATTTTCATTTTAAAAATGTTTTTCAATTATAGATAATTTAAAATAAATATTGTGAAATTCAATGGTAAACAGTTAAGAAAACAAATCACTTTCTTATTATATAATTATCAAGACGAACTGCTCACTTACTACTTTCTAAAATAAAGTAATAAAAAAAACTATACGGCTATTTGTTTGTTTGTATTTAAGCACAAAGCTACAAAATGGGCTATCAGTGTTGTATCCACCATGGATATCGAAACCTGGCTTTTAGCGTTTTAAGTTCGCAGACTTTGAGCTGTGCCATCAGGGAAGAGGCAACAATTTTGCATCTTAGGTTAAAAACTCTAATCTCCGTTCTCCCAAGTCTGATTACGTCATCAAATGAGAAACACATTTAATGTATGGTAGTATGAATATGTTTGGAATAAGAAAGTTTTTATTATTGAGATATGAACCTGTTTGTAATAAGAAAGTTTTTATTATTGAGATATGAACCTGTTTGTAATATGAATGTCTTTACTGTTGAGATATGAATCTGTTTATAATATGAATGTCTTTATTGTTGGGATATGAATCTGTTTATAATATGAATGTCTTTAATGTTGGGATATGGATCTGTTTATAATATGAATGTCTTTATTGTTGGGATATGAATCTGTTTATAATATGAATGTCTTTATTGTTGAGATATGAATCTGTTGATAATATTATTAATGTCTTTATTGTTGGGATATGAATCTGTTTATAATATGAATGTCTTTACTGTCAAGGTGTGAATCTGTTTATAATATGAACGTCTTTATTGTTGAAATATGAATCTATTTATAATATGAATGTCTTTATTGTTGGGATATGAATCTGTTTGTAATATGAATGTCTTTATTGTTCAGATATGAATCTGTTTATAATATGAATGTCTTTATTGTTGGGATATGAATCTGTTTGTAATATGAATGTCTTTACTGTTGAGATATGAATCTGTTTATAATATGAATGTATTTACTGTTGGGATATGAATCTGTTTGTAATATGAATGTTTTTACTGTCAAGGTGTGAATCTGTTTGTAATATGAATGTTTTTACTGTCAAGGTGTGAATCTGTTTGTAATATGAATGTTTTTACTGTCAAGGTGTGAATATG
>NW_013665888.1:377745-380344 GCF_000517525.1 Limulus polyphemus
TTTAAACTTGGCGCTCCTGAGATCCAGAAGGCGGCTAAGAATACAAACTTCAATGTCTAATTCGGTTTCAGGAAACATGAAAACTTACTCATAGACCCCATCATGCTTGGGTGACATTCTGGGTGTATTTTTATTCTCCTGTGCCATATAGATAAGAACACCACATTTCTAAGACACGGTAATATATTAAATTTTTTTCAAAATTAACTCATAAATTTTAGGAGTTTTGACAAACCCAATAATCATATTTCATGTCTTTGACGTTGTGTTTTCGCCAACATGTCTTCAGAAAACAATACCTTGTAGGATCATCTAATAATAAATAAACATATGAGTTTTGTCAATTTTTTGTCAAAAACGCAAATAATACACACCAGAATATCAACCATACAATCAACACAAGAATTTAAAATATCTATGACTTTATATTTAAAAAAAATAACTTAAAATTTATTTTTACTCTTCAAATTAATTTTCTAATATTGCATGCTGAGAAGGAAATGTTCGTGTTAAATAAAATGGTAGAAATAAAAAGTAAATGCTTTAAACTGTCAACAGATGGCAATATAATGGCTGGAGACGGCTTGAATGGGTAATGAAGAAAAACTTTAATATAAGTTTAACATAACAGCAAATGTACAACGTTTCGACAAGGTTTTGTCATCAAGGTTTTGTGCACTGACATAAGATAGAAATTTTAAAATTAAATTTTTAATTAGGCAGAATATTATATATATATTACAGCACACACATTAAAATCATTTTTAACCTGAAAATTTTTATTATAAATTGTTAACCATTTAACTAAACATATGAAGTGTCGTGTATACAAAGAAAAGTCCTAGAATAATATTCGTAAAACAAAAAGTTCTAATATATCAAAAGAAAAACACGTTTAAAGCAAGGTGGTATGAGTGTGTTTGGAATATGAACGTCTTCATTGTTGAGGTATGAATCTCTTTGTAATATTGATATGACAACCTGCTACCTAGAATATGACGTTATTTTATCACTAAGCACAATAGTGCTTAGTATGTAAGGATGGGTCTAGAATTCAAATGGCCGCCGCATTCGGTCTCTTACTCAACGATGCTTACAAATAACTGCTAAAGTTGAGTTATAGCCTTAGTTGAGCACCTAATTGGCATTATCGAGTATTTCACAGCTTCTATAACAGTAATATTATTGTTTTTTTTTACCACACGCATTTTTGTGGGGAAATAGTAAAAAGGAAACTACTACTTAGCAGTGAGTTCAGTTTATAAGCATATATTATTTCCATGTTTCATAAAGAAGTTTTATTTCTGGTCGCTAGATGGCAGCCCAAATTGTTATACTATATAACGACCGTTTGTGACTTTTCATCCTACAGATATGATACCTGGCAAAATAATTTCAGTAAAATTAAATAAAGAATAATAGAAATAAAAATCACGGTGTCAAGTAGATCAAGTATTTATGTAACGGACGGATCTGTGTACATGTTATTGATATCCGAGTTTTCAAACACCAGTTTCTTAATTATCAAACAAAAATTATTTAAAGGTCTACTTTTGGTGGGGCAGAGCCTGGCAACTGTGTGTGTACGCATGGTATTATACTTCATGGCCTAGGATGTGTATGATATCCTCTCCATTAATCGTCATGACCTTAGAATGTAGTGGAGTCAATTGTATGCACTTGCAGTGAGTTGGAGTGAATTTGGAAGGCATGAGTTTTGTAAATGTACCCTTAACGTTGGTCCAGCACTCCGGGGTACTTGTACCATCCTGGAAGAAGAATTGCAGTTTCACTGGCCCCAGTGTAATCCAAAATGAGAGAAACTGATATGATATTAACAATGTATATTACCTGTGAATTATAAAAATAAAATAAATGTTCACTTATCAAAATATTTCAATGAAATTGTTTAAAAAATGAGGAGAAGCAAGTAATAAAAAAATTTGCAAAAATTAAGCAATGCCAAAAAGTACAGAAACAAGGTAGGGATGAATACATAAGTAGCTAGTAAGTACTGAGTCAGTCTTATGGTTATTAGCCATTGTAAGACTGTAGAGCACCATTCAGTTAAAATGCTTGTATTCGAACCTATATTTATGCAATGGACAAGAATTCAACATTTACTTGAAGATAAAAGTTATTCTTGAGAAGATTTGGCTGCTTATGTAGTGATTTTTGTATGGTTTTCTGTATTCATCCTTACACATTGGCATCCATACATCCCGAACAACTTATATATCAAAACAAAACATTTATTAAATGAAATAGTCTCCATTCTTATCGATGATGCTTTTCTATTTTACAATCAGGTTGTTAATGCCCTGATTAAAGAAATCACTTGGCATTGAAGCAAGAAACATGTCGATGTCCTTTGTAACACCGTTCACATTTGTATACACTTTCCCATTAAGATGGTGTTGCAGCGAACGAAAAATATGGTAATCTGATGGTGCCATATCTGGATAACATGGTGGGTTGGGGAACTTCCCAACTCATCTCCATAATCTTGTATTGCGTCAAACGTGCCACATGTGGTCGTACATTGTCGGGGAGAAGAAGAACACCTTTCCGATTGACGAGTGAAGGGCATTTCTGATGA
>NW_013665888.1:380578-385064 GCF_000517525.1 Limulus polyphemus
AGAACACCATTCGAATTGAGGAGTGAATGGTGTTTCTGATGAAGGGCTTGATTTAAACGTTCCAGTTGGTGACTATAGATCTCTGCATTGACAGTTCGCTGTGGATTGAGGAGTTCGAAATGAATTACTCCTTTGATGTCCCACCAAATTCAAAGCATCACTTTCTGTGGACGGAATCCAGGTTTTGGGGTCGGAAGTGGTTTTTTTTAGGACTGAGCCATTGTTTTTGGCGTTTAATATTCGCATAGACAATCCATTTTTCATTACCAGTGTAGCCTGTATAATTTGTAAAGTTCAGTATACTCTAATACCTTATAGCGATGGCACACGACGAGATACACATTCGACATATAATGTTGTTTGAATACAAAAAGGGGAACAACGCCTCTGTAGCCACAAATAATATCAAATAAGTTTATGGAAATGTTTTGAATGTTCGTAAGTGTCAACAATGATTCAGCAAATTTCGTTCAGGCGACTTTAGCCTTAAAAACTATGATGGCAGGGCCGACATGTTGGAATTGATATTGATGCCCTGAAGACGCTTGTTGAGTCTAACCCTAGGCAACACACACGTGAAATGGCCCTTAGATTGCATGACTCTCATGAAACAATACGTAAACATCTAAGGAATACGGAAAAACTCCATAAAGAAGATGTTTGAGTGCCTCACGAACTTTCCGATAATCATCGTTTCCAACGTGTGAACGTTGCTTCGTCTCTTCTGGTGTGTAATGCGCGTGAACTATTTTTGGACAGAATTAGATTCTCCATGCAAATATTAAACGCTAAAAACAATGTCTCAGTCCTAGAAAAAAAAACAGTAGAAAAGAAGCACTTTCAAATAAAACACATACGTCTAAAACATCGTTTTAACTAAACTTTTGTTTTTTAAAGTAATTATTCTCCGGGTGTGTATGACAAAATTTAATACTATGTGGCTTAATTTATTTTTACTTCTTCATTTCATACATAACATAGGGGTTGGCTCCCTAAAGACACCGATTGTATAGTGTACAAAGCATTGAGTATCTACATGTTACAGTCATCTGATGTTTATCTATTACTGGCTGGTAATTCCTGTTTCACCCTGCACTAAAGCTTTTTACAGGAACAACACATATTTGTAAGAAAGATAACTTCAAGGAGTAATTATAACATCATTTATACTAGAATTATGATGTTTTTAGCTTATGTTTGTTATGAATTTCGCGCAAAGCTATACGAGGGCTACCTGCGCTAGCCGTCCCTAATTTAGCAGTGTAAGACTAGAGGGAAGGCAGCTAGTCATCACCACCCACCGCCAACTCTTGGGCTACTCTTTTACCAACGAATCTGAGGGTCGCGGATTCGAATCTCCGTCCCAACAAACATGCTCGCCCTTTCAGCCGTGGGAGCGTTATAATGTGACAGTCAATCCCACTATTCGTTGGTTAAAGAGTAGCCCAAGAGTTGGAGGTGGGTGGTGATGACTAGCTGCTTTCCCTCTAATCTTACATTGCTAAATTAGGGACGGCTAGTGCAGATAATCCCCGTGTAGCTTTGCGCGAAATTCAAAATAAACCAATTAAGAAATTCACTGGCGTGAATTGAACTTTAGAAACGATGTAAATGCTAACTTTTGGGTTGAAAGAAATTGATCTAAGGTGGGCGAAATTCAGAAACTTAATACATATCTGATTTCCGTTTTGGTTTTAAGAAAATTTTGTAAACTTTGATAAAAAAAATCTTTAGAAAACTGAAATGTATAATTTGGAACTTTCGAAACGTTCAAGATTAAAATCTACGTAAGTGAAACTGAATAGCACATTACCACCTTCTTTACTCTTATACAACGGGTTTTCTATATCTGTACTTATAGAATGGGTTTTCTATATACGTACTTATACAATGGATTTTCTATACCCGTACTTATACAACGGGTTTTCTATATCCGTATTTATAAAATGGGTTTTCTATATTCGTATTTATAGAATGGGTTTTCTATATCTGTACTTATAGAATGGGTTTTCTATATACGTATTTATACAATGGAGTTTTCTATACCCGTACTTATACAATGGGTTTTCTATATCCTGTACTTATACAATGGGTTTTCTATATTCGTATTTATAGAATGGGTTTTCTATATACGTACTTATACAATGGATTTTCTATACCCGTACTTATACAACGGGTTTTCTATATCTGTATTTATAGAATGGGTTTTCTATACCCGTACTTATAGAATGGATTTTCTATACCCGTACTTATAGAATGGATTTTCTATACCCGTACTTATACAACGGGTTTTCTATATCCGTATTTATAGAATGGATTTTCTATACCCGTACTTATAGAATGGGTTTTCTATATACGTACTTATACAATGGGTTTTCTATATCCGTACTTATACAATGGGTTTTCTATACCGGTACTTATAGAATGGGTTTTCTATATCCGTACTTACACAATGGGTTTTCTATATCCGTACTTACACAATGGGTTTTCTTTATCCGTACTTATACAATAGGTTTTCTATTCCCGTACTTATACAATGGGTTTTCTATATTCGTATTTATAGAATGAGTTTTCTATACCCGTACTTATACAATGGGTTTTCTATATTCGTATTTATACAATGGGTTTTCTATATCCGTACTTATAGAATGGGTTTTCTATATCCGTACTTATAGAATGGGTTTTCTATACCCGTACTTATACAATGGGTTTTCTATATCCGTATTTAAAGTCGATAAAACTTCTTGACTCAGCTAGGTTTTTCTTTTCTTCAACAGTATTGTGTGTTCGATCTAGAGCCATTTCGGGAATGGAGGCCACTCTCGCTGACACGGCATAGTTTTAAACTGCTAACCGGTGACGGTGCTAGTTTGTATAGCTTATCGTTTCTTAATGGAAAAGGTGTGTTGAAAATTACCCCCACCCTCCCCCCGTTATAATAATATTGTGTTCTAATTATGTTATCTTCCCCTTTTCTATGCAGAGAAGAATTTTCACATTAACAGCCTCTTGTAGCGAGGTTGAAGCCCGTTATTTATGAAAGCGATAAACGCCGTCTATTACATGAATCACAGGCGACTGAACGAGCTCCTCGCGCGATGACGACTCCTTTGATTCCCCGATTTTTGGCGTACATTTTTCTTTAGATTTCATATTTTCGAAGTCATTGCGAACGAGCGCAGTATACTCTTCTGTTGTTTTTAATCAATGCCGTATGTTTGGACCGAGTAGAGGCTGTGGAGAATGGTAGACCTAATGGGACTCCAACGCTATATCTCTTTGTACTCGTGATTTAAAAAGCCTCTCATTAGAATTACTCTATAAGATCTAAATAGCTAACATTATCATGCGATAAGTAATAACGTAAAATTTCACAGTCTTACACTACTGTCCCTTATGGTTCAGAGAAGTAGTTTTAATGCATTTTATTACACTACATTAGAAAACTCCCAACTCAAGTCTGTGAAATAGAAAATAATAGACCGGCACATACGTGTCGTGTGTAGTATCTAAACGCCACATATAATTTACCAAACAGCTCGCTGTAAATCTTTCATTTGACAACGTGTATGGAGGAACATTACAGTGTGTTCGTTATGTTTATTTACACCTTTAAACAAATTATAGCAAATATCATTTGATGTTCTTTATTGTTTATCAGTCTGAGAAAATGGAAGGTCGAGTTGTTGTTTCTTTGTTCATGTTTGACAAAGTGAAAAGTCAAGGTTTTTTTGTTTTGTTTTACAATTCATATTTCACAAACTGAAAGGCCAAGTGTTTTATTCCAGTCCATGTTTGACAAAGTGGAAGACCAAGTTGTTTGTTTCAGTTCATGTTTCACAAAGTGGAAAGCCAAGTGTTTTATTCCAGTCCATGTTTGACAAAGTGAAAAGTCAAGTTTTTTTTGTTTATTTTTACAGTTCATGTTTGACAAAGTGGGAAGCCAAGTTTTTTATTCCAGTCCATGTTTGACAAAGTGGAAAGTCAAGTTTTTTTACAGTTCATGTTTCACAAAGTGGGAAGCCAAGTTTTTATTCCAGTCCCTGTTTGACAAAGTGGAACGTCAAGTTTTTTTGTGTTTTGTTTTACAGTTCATGTTTCACAAACTAAAAGATCAAGTTGTTGTTATTTCAGTTCATGTTTCACAAAGCTGGAAGCCAAGTTTTTTATTCCAGTCCATGTTTCACAAAGTGGAAGACCAAGTTGTTTATTTCAGTTCATGTTTGACAAAGTGGGAAGCCAAGTTTTTATTCCAGTCCATGTTTGACAAAGTGGGAAGCCAAGTCTTTTATTCCAGTCCATGTTTGACAAAGTGGGAAGCCAAGTCTTTTATTCCGTCCATGTTTGACGAAGTGTAAGGCCAAGTTTTTTTTACAGTTCATGTTTCACAAAGTGGAAGATCAAGTTTTTTATTCTGGTTCATGTTTGACAAAGTAGAAGGCCAAGTTGTTTTATGTTTTTATTCCAGTTCATGTTTGACAAAGTA
>NW_013665888.1:385979-388370 GCF_000517525.1 Limulus polyphemus
CAATAAGTTTTATTTCCGAGTACAAAATTAAAAGCCACGTTCAAATCAAAGAACGAGACATTAGTTTCAAGTAATGTTTTTCAAACGACGTATGAAAATTGTGTGTACGTCTGAGGCAAAACTTCCCTAATTGAACACTTTTCTCCTATGTTTACTAAAGTGCTTCTTCAGTTGATTTTGGTGTTTGATAGGATAATGAAACTATTTGTATTAAACAACCTTAGATAAAAAACTGCACATAAATGTTTCAAATCTTTTCATCAATGAGACCTTGAAAATAACTTGACATTATTTTCTTCTTGGCAAACACGTGGAAAATTTTGAAATTAAATTTTCATCTCATTACACGATTAAAGCGGCTTCATAAAACCATTTTAGTATTCTTTGTTGTTGAGCACAAAGCTACAAAATGAGTTATCTGTGCCCTCTGCAGGGATCATAGGGGGCGTTTTAGTAGAAAAACTCTTGCTGTTTATTTATTTTTTGTTATCAACCACAAAGCTATACAATGGGCTACCTGTGCTGTGCCCATCTGCTTATTATAGTTGTTTAGATATGATGTTGAAAATCTGTTTGTTGAAGGCCTTCACCACCTATCTAAAGGTCCAATTGTGGCCTAGAAGATGGTGTTTAGGGCTGTGGATCAGAGGGTCTCGGGTCCGAGAAGTGGTGATACCAAACACGCTTGTGGGTGCATTACAAGAGTAAGCCAATTTCACTATAAGGTCACCTTCCCTCTGGTCCAAGGTTCAAAATTAGGTTTGTTTGTTATGAATTTTACGCAAAGCTACACGAGGGCTAGCCGTCCCTAATTTAGCAGCGTAAGACTAGAGGGAAGGCAGCTAGTCATCACCACCCACCGCCAACTCTTGGGGCTACTCTTTTACCAACGAATAGTGGGATTGACCGTCACATTATAACGCCCCCACGGCCGAACATGTTTGGTGGGACGGGGATTCGAACCCGCGACCCTCACATTGCGAATCGAGTACCCTATCCATCTGGCCATGTCAAAATCAGGAAGGACTATGTCATTTGACCCCTTCAGCCTTTGATGTTTATAAAGTTTCATTGAACATTGTAAACTAAAACAAATAGATGAAGACCGTCACATTTCCTAAATGAGGTAAACTAAAATGTAGACAGGGGAAATAATTGTACCTGTATTTATGGCAAAGCTGCTGTCCCTAACTTTGAACTACTAACCAGATGGAAAACAGCCGACAGTGAGCAGCACCCAGCTTAAAATTGTGTGTGTGTGTGTGGGGGGGGGATCTTATGTTATCGCATGGATTCGAACCCAGATCACCAACTCCGAAGTTCAGAATTCGATACACGACCAACCAGCCTCCTTGACGAAATAACAAACATAATTTCTCAATCAAATAATCTTACGACTACAATGAGAATCCAGGTGTCCTCACATCTTAATAATAATAAAAAAACGTTTGTGTTCTAGGTTTGGACCTTACAAAATGCACCTTAGCCTCTGCACTTCTATCTGAATGAAAACAAAAAGTTTTTATCTAAATATTGTATCCGTTTAAGTTGAATTCTATTTTTTAGTGCCCAATTTCTTGGGAATTTTAAAAGACGTTGCGTTTAAAATAACTGTTATATTAAAATGAAAAAGTCTGACAGATGTGATGAAAATCGCGCTCGATTACAAGTATTTGTAAACCATATTCGACATTTCTCGTTCATTTTGGAGGCTGTTTAAACCTATTAATTCAGATCGATCTTTAATTGCCGAACTAAGAAGAATATGATATAAAACATTTCCAATCAAACTCAACTTTCAGAACATTTGTTATGCTCCAGAAGCGAAGGTACAACAGCAATTAAAGACGTTTTATATCACATCAAGGGGGCATACTCCCCCCAAATAACGAAGTAAGAGGAATATGATATAAAATATTTCAAATCAAACGCTAATTTTCAGAACATCTGCCATGCTCCAGAAGCGAAGGTACAACAGCAACCGAGACGTTTTATATCCCATCAAAGGGGGCATACTCCCCCCAAATAACGAAGTAAGAGGAATATGATATAAAATATTTCAAATCAAACGCAACTTTCATAAGGAGCATACCCCTCAAATAACGAATCATGATCGTAAAGAAATTAGTTGTCATTGGGTGTCAGTGTTTTTCAGACTCTTGACTCAGATTCTTCTCGTTCATATTTGCAGTTATCGTCTAAAGTTGCACAAAGGATATCCAAATATAGTCGTTCCCCCCTAATTTTGAATTGACAGAATAGAAGAGCAAAACATTTCAAATTGTAGTTCGCTGGACCACTGGTAGTCCGCATAAAGCTTTCATAATTACAGTTTGTTTGTTTGTTTTTGAATTTAGCGCAAAGCTACACGAGGGCTATCTGCACTACGCC
>NW_013665888.1:389401-394826 GCF_000517525.1 Limulus polyphemus
AATTTGTATCCATCTTCCCATGGACCCAATGAACCTCCATATCAAATTTGGTGAAAATCCACCAACAGGGGGCGAAGTAGTGGTAAAAAACGCAAAAATGCTAATAAAAATCGCAAAACTGAAAATTTTTATCCATCTTCCCATGGACCCAATGAACCTCCATATCAAATTTGGTGAAAATCCACCTACAGGTGGCGAATTAGTAGTAAGAAACGCAAAAACGCCCATAATAACTGCAAAATGCAAAACTAAAAATTTGTAAGTGTTTCCCCATTGAACCAATAAACCTCCATACCAAATATGGTGGAGATCCATCTACATGGGCGAAGTAGTGGTAAAAAACGCCCATCAAACAGAACAAATTCCAACAGAGAAAATTCGTATGTACCCCCGTATGGACCTATTATATGGTACATTGAACAAAGCCTATTTTAAGTATCTCTTAAAAATGCCCAATAATTCAGTTTTGATTTTTAAACATGTTTTATATAGTTGCGTAATTCAATACCAACTGAACCTGAGCTACACTGACACGTGATCCTCCAGTGAGCCAGCAATAAGTTACGGGCTAACAACGCGAAAATCCGGGATTCGATGTGAGCTTTGCTTTAGTGCAATACCGGATTAGTTAACAGGAAATCTTGTAACTGACTTACAACACTTAAATCCGGGGTTCGATTCCCCGCAATGGACACAGTAGATAGCTCAATGTGGCTTTACTTTAAAAACAAACTGTAACTGAAATTAGTTCCGTAATTCAATACCAACTGACAAAATAATTTATAAAAAAAAAAATACAAGCTCAGGTTGTAATTACAACCAAACGTGTCTTCCCAATTAGTTGGTTTTAAAAATGGTGGACACTTAGATGGTAAGTTGAAGTTCTTACGACAGCGTGATTTTCCGTTTAGATATGAATAAAAGGCACAATTTATTACTCTGACAGATAAACAGTGTAACAACAAAAATTATTTTTTTCCAAGCAGTTTTTTTTTATAATCTTCATATTAATCTCTGCCATTCCCCGCCAAGACTTTGTTTTAAAAGATTCGGTCAAATCGTTCTAAAAAGTTTTTAAAACTAAAATATCCTCCAGCAGTTATACTGAACACTAAATTACTTTATAAAACATTGTTGTAATATTTTGCCAGTAACACTAAATTACTTTATAAAACACTGTTGTAATATTTTGTCAGTAACACTAAATTACTTTATAAAACACTGTTGTAATATTTTGCCAGTAACACTAAATTACTTTATAAAACACTGTTGTAATATTTTGCCAGTAACACTAAATTACTTTATAAAACACTGTTGTAATATTTTGCCAGTAACACTAAATTACTTTATAAAACACTGTTGTAATATTTTGCCAGTAACACTAAATTACTTTATAAAACATTGTTGTATATTTTGCCAGTAACATTTCAATTATAACATAAACAATAAAATTAGGAAGTTTATTTGTAAAATGTGGTGCACGTGAGATCGTTCCACTGTTCTGAGCATTTCTTTGTTTATGTTAGAGTAAAGCCACATCAGGCTATCTGCTGTATCTACCGTGGGGGAATCGAATCCCAAATTTTAGCATTGTAAATCAGTAAACTTATTGCTGTCCCAATGAGTAAGTCACAGAATAGGTATAATCCGAAGATATATAAAATGACACAAATACGTTTGAATCTACATCAACATAACATTTATTTTATTCATGTTCTAAAGTTTTTGTCTTCATTGAAAGTTTTCCCATCAGATTCAATAGCCTAGTTATATCCATGTCCATGAACCCTGCCTCTAACATATAGCCATGTTGTCCATTCCAACAGCATGTCACATCAAAACTTCTGCCAGGGTCATCTTAGGAAGTGTGTCTCTGAGCACAATGTCAAAACTGCTAAAATCAGTTAGTGGAAAAACCTACTAAACATTTGCAAGTTGCCATCCTGGTTGTTGTCTAACCAGTGACAATCAGATGGGTCTCTGAAGTTTACCACAGAGGCACAACATAATGACAGACAAAAATCAGTGGCTAAACTGGCAATTCCCGAGGTATCGAGGAAGATGACTTAAGTCTACAGCTTCTTTAATTTCTCCATATTGCATCAAGAAACTTCCTGTCACAGGAAGTAGTCCATTCTTCTTCCTGGTTCTAATAACACATCAAGTGTTCTAACTGAATAGTTTGTATAGAGAATAAAAAGATTTGTAAAAGATTTTTAAAACAAAATCTGTTAATTCTGTATTATCATATATGTAATTGTTGACTCACAAGGATGACCAGTCCGTGTAATGAAACCATCCAAGTTAAAAAACAAACAAACAAAATTATATATAAGACGTGTCAGCACAATTTCTTTGTAGTTTTTAAGTGGGAATGTTAACACTGCTAATTAACTCTCTAGATATTCACAAATATATTTCATAAGAATGCACAAAACAGCTTGAGACTGGGTCACGACCTTAAAGATCTTTATAAGATCTGAAATATGTGTATGTGTGTAAGATCACGTATTGATTTGTTTGTTTTTTACAGAAACAAACAATATTAGACTAACTGCTGTATCCACCATGTGGAATCAAACCCTGAATTTTAGCATTGTAGGTCCATAGACTTATCATTGTGCCACCGGGGGGACAACCATGTGTTGAATAGTAAGTTCAGAGTCAGTCTTCACAACAAGACTCATTATTCAAAATAAGGATCTTGTATATATATCAAATTAAATTAAATATATGAAGAAGTCAACAAACAGGTCAAATACTAATTCCTGTATCTAATTAGGTACACTATAATGGACTGTTAAGATAGTACAGATCCTCTGCCCATGTTTAAATGAAAAAAAAAACAACACACTACTGGATACACTGAAGAATATTGAGACAGAAATTTGTATTATATTTATTACGGTGTTATCTTGTAATATAGTTCTATTATTATCATGTAAAAATTATAGTTCTATTATTATCATGTAAAAATTATAGTTCTATTATCATCATGTAAAAAAATATAGTTCTATTATTATCACGTAAAAAACAAATAGCAGTATTAAAGAGATCCAAACACCATGTGTTAAATAATGTTAACTGGTTCAGGTGTTTGAACACTTCTTCATCGCAAACTGTTAGCTATCATCTTTGAATGTCTATAGAGTTTCTGGTTGATTTCTTAACAAACTACACATACATAATAATTCCATCCTAAGGAGTGACTACACCAATTGAGTTTACAATGCTTTTAATGCTAGGGATTGAATACATTAAATGGGCTTACAATGTTTTCAGTGCTAGGAATCTGAATACATTATATGGGTTTACAATATTTCCAATGCAATGAAGTGATTACACTAGTTGGGTTCACATTACTTATGTATTTACCGCAGTTCTTTGTGCTTCTGTCATGTGGGTTCATTTTGTGGAAATATGTTTTTATTTTGTAATATGGCTGGCTTACAAACTTTGTTACTTTTTGAGTTAGAGACTCTTCTAGTCCCTCATGAAAGATATGATGGCTCAATCATCCTAACATGATGCTCAGAGTTTCTTCACAGATGCATCATCCACCAATTCAGGCAATTAAAGATGCCATCTATTGTGAGTTTCCTAGTAAGTTGTTGAAGCACTTTGTAGTATCTTGGGCTTGCTAATATCTTCATTCTTTTGTTCTGGACTGTGCTATTCTTGGGCTTGCTAATATCTTCATTCTTTTGTTCTGGACTGTGCTATTCTTGTCCATTTAGATAACTCCACCATGGTTTCATACATACACTGTCAGGGAAGCAACCAATCAAGTATTCTATGTTTTCAGACACTCTCATCTAGGCTCAGGATCATTCTACTGAGTTAAGAACTTGTCAGGCATACATTGTTATACATCTCCTAAGATTATTGTTGCTTCAGAGACAGTATTTTTCAATAACCTTCAGTATTGTTTTTCTCCCTCTACTTATATGCTTATCCATCTTTACAGCTTCTAGCACAAGTTTACCAATCCATTTCTGCTGGGAAAGATTAACTCCTTAAACCTGAGAGAAAGCTTCCAACATCCGGTCAAAAATTCCAAGTTATCCATTGGACGGTGACAGCATCCAATAACATTTACGTTTCTTTGGCTGAAAACTAATCCAAACCATGTTTATTATCCACCTTTTATAAACAGACCAGAAATTTTTATAAAGTATGGTGAAAATAATTCCAGCAGAACAAGAAAACAATTATGGGTTTAAAGAGTTAACAAGCTTAGTTCAATTTGGTGCTTGTCAACCAAGAAAGCAACACAGACAGATAAGAAAACCAAGCAATAAATGCAATACAGAAATCTAAGAAATACAAGAGAAACATAAAAGTCTAAAAAAACAAACAAACATATAAACAGTTTGTAAATCATTTTCTCATGAATGAAAGACAATAATTTAATGAATAATTTCATACCCGAATACTGTACTTTTTCAACTTAAAGCTCAATATACCTGATTTTGTGACTGAATTACATTTACAGAGAGATAAGTAGACAAACAAAAAGTCTTTCTCCAAATCAGGGTCATTTATCAGGAACGTTCTGTGCTGGATAACATCACTAGAGTCAATCAGAAATACTAACTAATAACTATTAGTTAAAGAAATAACACATACGTATATTAAAAGTTATGTGCAAAGGTCAGGTCAATTAAACAAAAGCATTGCCCAGAAATTCAATTGAGCTAACATGCCCAGAGGAATAACACAATGGGTCTGATGAGATAACCCAAGAGCAAGAGATTTTTTTATCTATTTTACAGAAAGTATGAATAGTTCAGATTAGATTAACTCCTAAATTTATAAAAGGTATCGGAAATAAAAATATTATTTCTATTGCAGTAAAACTCTGACCACTAAATGAACCTGTGAAATTATTATTTATTTAAATAATACTTCTATGATGATTTTAAAATCTGTTGTATTATTTTGTGATCTACATGTCAAATTTATTTTGCAATTATGGGTTAGAAGTGTTACTTATAGATGTAATTATCTGCTGAATTTTATTTAACTATTCCACTAAGAAATTGCTATACTATATAATCAAGAAATGCCTAAACAAGACTGTTAGAAAAGTCTTTCATACAACATTACAAGCACATTTAAAAAAGCAATGGAACGAAAAGACAATACAGCTTCTTCGGGAGCATTCAATAAAACACAAACCAAAACAGTACAAAGCTTCAAAGCGAAACATTGAGTGTTTAATTAAATAATAACAACATTTTGGTGTTATAAGGCCATACATTTCGAGTATTAATATGTCTTCTAGACACCAATATGTACTACAGAAATTAAATAATGAGGCTCCTGTTTAGCCAGATAACACAGTTTATTAAATAATAACAACATTTTGGTGTTATAAGGCCATACATTTCGAGTATTAATATGTCTTCTAGACACCAATATG
>NW_013665888.1:395721-400549 GCF_000517525.1 Limulus polyphemus
GTTGCCACTAACCACTCTTCATTTTCAATCCACACTGTTGCCACTAACCACTCTTCATTCTCAATCCACACTGTTGCCACTAACCACTCTTCATTCTCAATCCACACTGTTGCTACTAACCACTCTTCATTTTCAATCCACACTGTTGCTACTGTCCACTCTTCATTCTCAATCTACACTGTTGCCAATGTCCACTCTTCATTCTCAATCCACACTGTTGCCACTAATCACTCTTCATTCTCAATCCACATTGTTGCCACTGTCCACTCTTCATTCTCAATCCACACTGTTGCCACTGTCCACTCTTCATTCTCAATCCACACTGTTGCCACTAACCACTCTTCATTCTCAATCCACACTGTTGCCACTGTTCACACTTCATTTTCAATCCACACTGTTGCCACTGTTCACACTTCATTTTCAAAGCACACTGTTGCTACTGTCCACTCTTCATTTTCAAAGCACACTGTTGCCACTGTCCCGCTTCTGTTTAGCCAGATAACACAGTTTATTGAAGAAAAAGAAGAGAGAGTCAAGGGTAAATATTAGTCCTTTAAAAGATCCTAATGAGGTCTTAATATGAAGGAGTTGAATATACTTTACTGAATAGTTAATCTTCAACTGATAAGATTTCTTTAAACTTGGAGAGATATTTAATTAAAATTCTGTTTTGGTTGAAAAAAAAAACGTTTTATAAAAGTATGTTGACGTCTTGAGAGTGAAGTTGTGGATATCTGAGTGGTAGAGATCAGTAGAAAATTACCAAAGATTTGTTTGCCCCACCAGTCCATATGACATTAGTGACAATGATTCTTTTTTACAATCACTTCCTTGACAAAACTGCTCTTTTTTTATAATTACTTCCTTGATAAAACTGCTCTTTTTTACAATCACTTCCTTGACAAAACTGCTCTTTTTTATAATTACTTCCTTGACAAAACTGCTCTTTTTTATAATTACTTCCTTGACAAAACTACTCTTTTTTTACAATCACTTCCTTGACAAAACTGCTCTTTTTTACAATCACTTCCCTGACAAAACTGCTCTTTTTTACAATCACTTCTTTGACAAAACTACTCTTTTTTACAATCACTTCCTTGACAAAACTGCTCTTTTTTTACAATTATTTCGTTGACAAAACTGCTCTTTTTTACAATCACTTCCTTGACAAAACTGCTCTTTTTTACAATCATTTCCTTGACAAAACTACTCTTTTTTTTACAATCACTTCCTTGATAAAACTGCTCTTTTTTTATAATTACTTCTTTGACAGAACTGCTCTAACTTGTACTTCTCACCCAATGAAAAGATTGAAATGTGAAAGAAGTACAAAAGCATGTATTTGTTTATAAGAAGTTTACTTCCAAAACATACCTTTAGTGATATGCAAAGTCAATGCTGATCTTTTGGAACATGTGTTTTAATTTCCTTCTCTTCCTGGTCAGCAACGACCTGTCTTAAGAATTGTTGGAGTGATGTACTTATGATGCTAAAACTGTTTTAGAAAATACTGCATCTTCCTGCAAGAGAAAAGAAATCAAAAATCACTAATTATCAACACCTTTGTTCAGGATATCCCCTTTCTGTGTAGCCAATCATAATGTACAGTTAACACATTCCTCTCCTTTTACTTGGAGCTTCAAAAATATATGGAAAGATCTAGAAATTTCGCAAGTACAAAATAGCTACAATTTTGCAATGATTTCTGTTTCACTCTGACTTAGCGAAGTGGAGAGAAAGTGCACTGGGTCACATACATAGTCAATAGCCACATCAAGTAATGGAACTTACTGAAATCTGAAGATGACCTTTGTTCATTTACTTTGGCAATTTATCAGCTTAAACAAGCAGAATATTATGCTTGTAAACACGTTTCTGAAGATAGACTGTATAATGCTAAGGCTCTTCGACTTGATAATAATTTCTTTCCCTAGGGGTATGAAGAAGAATAAGGACTGTACATGTGAGCCAGAAGATTCGAAGTTGACTAGTTACTCCTGTTTTTTAAGGGAGGTGATAAACAGTGTTCAGTTAATTATATGCTTATTAGTCTTAGATCAGTTGTAGTAAAAGTTTTCGAAAGTCAGATAAAAGATGCTTTGGAAATTCATTTAACAAAGTTTAAAATTTTGTTGGATAGTCAACACGGTTTCACAATATTCTGACATTCTTTGAAGAGGTTACAACTTAAGTAGATGAAGGTAAGGGTGTGGAGTTGGTGCATATGGATTTTTAAAAGGCATTTAACAATATACCATATAAAAGGTTTGTTAAAAAAATATCTCTGTAGATGTGAGGGATAAACTGGCTCGTTGGATTGAAAAATGGCTGAATGAAAGAAAGTAGATGGTTGTTATAAATGAAGTTCATTCAAATTGGGGTACCTCAGGGGTCAGTGTTAGGGCCTTTCCTTTTTCTGATTTACTTACATGGCATAGAAGAAGGAATAGACAAGAAACTGTTTAAATTTGCTGTTGATATTAAGGTCTTGGGTGTTGCTAGCTGTGAGGATGCTGCTGCTTTACAAAAAAATCTAGATTATTTGGTGAGGTGGCCAAAAAGTGGCATATGGCTTTTAATTATAATTAATATATGCTAAGTTATGCATATGGGTTATCATAGTTTAAATTTTAAGTACATAATTTTTTTGTTAACAATGTTATGGATGAAAAGGATTTTGGCATTCTGGTTGATCAGTCTCTTATGCCATCCAGGCAGTGTGATGTTGATAGTGATAGAGCAAATAGGAGGTGAGAAGTTAAGATCTCTAAAGAAGAGCCAGAGAGGAGTTTAAGAGAAGGTTTGATAAGACTGAAAAAAAAAATGTCTTACTAGTAACCTCTAGTCCAGTTAGTAGCTCAATCACTTGTTGTGCGAGGGGTCACGGGTTCAAATCTCAGACGAGGATGTAACAAAAATAATAGATTTACCACAGGAACTGATTCTGTCAAAATCTTCCTCTCAGTACAACTGGCCTAAAATGTAGAAAATGAGCCTTAACACCGAGTACTGTAAAGTTATTAAAAATTGGTATGAAGTCTGTCTTATTTATTATGTGGGAAGAGCAAAGTTTTTTTGTGGAGAAAGAAAAGGTATTTTAAGTTATGATTACAAGTGACTTCCCTAGGCTTCTGCTGAGTATTTAACATAACGAAAATAACAAATAAAGTTCTTGGTCTTATTTGTAGGGATCTTGAATTTAATAATGGTATCGTACCTTGTACAAGATGCCGGTAAAGCCTCACTTGGAATATTATGTTCAGATTTGGTCAATTTACTACATGGAGAACATCAACACATTGGAAAGATTGTGTTTAAAGGCTACAGTAATGATAACTGAAATTCATGTTCTAAGAAGGTGTTTACAATTTAGGATTTGATTTCTATGAAGCATGGATAAGTTAAAGATGGTGCGACTTATATGATAAAACTATTAAATGGTTCGACAGTTTTCCATGTGTGGTTTTAATTAAGTGATTGAATGGAAGGTTCGCAGTTCAAATTTGAATATTAAGTAGACAGTTTTAGGCTTTAAAAACCTAGAGGTACATTTGTTTTGTGACAAAGTTCTTGCTTATTTTTATTCTGTTGTTAGAATTCTGAAACATTTGGATTAATTTGAATTAACAGTTCTTTTAAACTTCTGTTGTTAAGAATACTGATACAAATGGCTAGATCTAATCTTAAGTCAATAAATTTTGGCTGCTGCTTCTGGGGGAAGGGGAGGGCCTTGATAAGGTAAATGACTTTTTGTTGCCAAGATGTTTTATTTCTGCTTATAATGTTTTATGAAAGACTTCCCTAATAGTTTCATTCAGATATATCTTGGTTATATGTTACAGCAAATGCCAAAAATATTATTAACACAAGTTTAATCTAGTTTTTTCTTTTCAGCTATAAATAAATAAACTGGCAATTTGTGCGTACTGATATGCACACAAGTAACCGCTATTGATGATGTCATTTAATCAGTATGTTGTACTATTGAATGTCGATTTAAGTACATACTCTTCTTTACCATTAAAACCTATGTATTTAAGTATGATTACACTATTGATCGAAAAATTGTATCTATTTAAATAAAAATTCATCCTTACTGTAAAACCTACAACTTGTAAAAATACTTATCAGTAAGTAAACCCAAACACAAATACCTATATTGGTTACATAAAAATAAATACATCTATCAAGAACTATGATATGAAGGAGAGGATTTTGTTGGCTAGCAATTACCTAAAGTTGCTATGCAACTGTTAAGTTTTTCATCTATCACAGCCGCTTGCAAGCATAACTGGAAAGTATTCAGTGACATAAAAACAAAATGGTATAGCTTCACAGCAGAACAACTAAACTTGTTACTGTGTAAGATAAATATCTGGACAGTGGCAACAGTGTGGTTTGAAAATGAAGAGTGGACAGTGGCAACAATGTGGACTGAGAATGAAGATTGGACAATGGCAATAGTGTGGATTGAGAATAAAGAGTGGACAGTGGCAACAGTGTGAATTAAAAATGAAGAGTTTCATTATTTAATTTCTGTAGTACATATTGGTGTCTAGAAGACATATTAATACTCGAAATGTATGGCCTTATAACACCAAAATGTTGTTATTATTTAATAAACTGTGTTATCTGGCTAAACAGGAGCCTCATTATTTAATTTCTGTAGTACATATTGGTGTCTAGAAGACATATTAATACTCGAAATGTATGGCCTTATAACACCAAAATGTTGTTATTATTTAATAAATGTTATCTGGCTAAACAGGAGCGTCATTATTTAATTTCTGTAGTACATATTGGTGTCTAGAAGACATATTAATACTCG
>NW_013665888.1:401344-419960 GCF_000517525.1 Limulus polyphemus
AAATGAGGAGTGGTTAGTGGCAACAGTGTGGATTGAGAATGAAGAGTGGTTAGTGGCAACAGTATGGATTGAGAATGAAGAGTGGACATTGGCAACAGTGTGGATTGAGAATGAAGAGTGGACAGTGTGGATTAAAAATGAGGAGTGAAATCTGGCATCTGCATGCTCTCGCAGAACTGGAGATGGCAAGTATTAGGTAGTAGAAATTAGTTATGACAAAGTAACGAAGACAATGGCACTGTGGGTAGTAACTGTTAGTGGTTTAAGTCATTTAATATTGTTACAATTGTTGAGAAATACAAAAAGTGCATTAAAAAAAGGTTACTTTAGTAAACGGAAAAATAAATAAATTACTATTATAATTATACCTATGCACGTAACGTTATGTAAAGCAAGGATTCCTCAATAAAGAAATTACTAGCATCAAACAGGCATACAAGAGGTTTCTGAATCCATTTTTTTTCACAGACAATGCAAAAATTGTACTAATACAGAAAATAACAAATGCCTAACTAATAACTGTCTTAAGACCCTGAGGTAAGACCTAAGGATGGGCCTCCTTTGAAAGAAGGGAAAACAAGATTGTTTAAGCTGTTAAAAAGTGTCTTACTAATGAAGCTATTTCGTTAACCGTTTAGTTCAGTTGTTGTGTAAGTCCAAGGTTCAATCTCACTCGCAAGAAACATGGTGGCAATTTAGTGATGTGTACCTGTAGTTAAGGTGAAATTCCATCAGTTTTTTTTGTGTGTGTGCTAAAATTATAAATTTAATTTAAAAGAACTAGGCTAAACTTTGAATATGAATGTTTAAAACCATAGGGGCATATTGGATGGAATACATTATCCATTTAAATACACGAAAGAAGTAAACTTTTAACATATTATAATGTTGAAATATTCTTTTTTTTGCTCCTTTAAGATTTTTCACTTTTTACTAAAACAATTGTCCAATTTTTTTAGAGTCTGGAAATCACAACAGAATCCAGCTTAAAAAACCCTTTACAGCAACAATACTGTATGATGAAATCCATCACAAATTTAATTTTGCAATTTGTTCTCGTAACATCCATACCGAGTGATGTAATGTCATTTAAATCCACTACAATTGTTTTGAACAATCTAAGTATCTTCATAACACTCACTGGTACTTCTCAAATCCAGGTCACACACATACACAAAAAGAAGAAGAAGGTAGCATACAAGAAGGCTAGATATATTGAATATAATCCAATTTTTTTAAATGTTACTGTAAAATCATGTTTAATAGCTAAGTCATGCCACTTTAAACAACAACAAAAAATGTTTTAGTTACAGACTAGACTTAATCTTGCTAAAAGAGTTAGCACAAAGGATCACATATAAAGTGTAATAAACTTAAAATAAGACCTAAAACTCCAGCGCTTTCAAATACTTGACTATTCTTTTTCAGGAGAACAAAGACTAGACTTAATATATCAGAGAAAACTGATAAATGACGATAATGTAACCTTTATATGGAAGGGTGTCTTAAAACACTTAGTAAATGGTCAATATTAAATAGTTAGAAAATAGAAATTTAGGAGGGAGTCACCTGATATGTAGAAAAAATTTACATACCAGAGAGAGAGAGAGAGAAGGATATGGATGTGATTGCTGAGAAACATCTGAAACCTGTACCATTACTCGTGCACGATTAATAAAGATAACTTGATACTAAGATCATCTTCACCAATCGATTGCTTGTAAGACAATGACCATCAGTTTGGATAAGACTGTTTACCCCCCATGAAGAATACAATGTTTAGTTTATTCAAAGGATATCAATATTATATAAAAATGTAAAGAAAGAATGTTTCAGAAACATCAAAGTTCAATCTGTACTCCAGGAAAGTCATTACTGTTACTTAAGTATGTTATTACAGCATATTTTGTTTGTTTTTTGTAACAGTTAGGTGACCTTTCTTTACATCTTTTATATAATATTGATATCCTTTGAATAAACTAAACATTGTATTCTTCATGGGGGGTAAACAGTCTTATCCAAACTGAAAAGGTTTGTACAGTCCACCTGTTGATGTTTTTTTTTCCTGGAATGATAAGGTTGATTATGGTGGCACGGATATTTAGAATAATAACTTTTGGAAACCAAAATTTGGAACTTTTCAAATGCAGTTTTATTTACTTTATTTGATCGTAACTTTAGAGAAGGCTCGAGTTTTCCGATTCATGTTAAATAAGTACGTTTGACGAAAAAAAAAACCACATTTAGTCAGCATTAAGTTTACTTTGTCCAGAGGATCAAAGGTGACCTAGATGGGCAAAATGACTGATGGTTACATTGCTTTCTTTACTTACACCTTTTAATTGAAAAATATAAACTAAACAACTTAAATTTCTAAATATTTATAAGGTTGTTTGTGAAAAAAACAACAAATGGTCGAGTGTTATATGGTAGTAAACCATATGATTTAAGAGTTCAAATGTTTTCTATCAAATCTTCAAATAAGTAACGCTTAAGATTGAAGCATTTTATCTATCATCCCCAAACTCTAAAATATGTCCAGTTTGTTAAAAAAAAGGAGATATTCAAGGTTAAGGATATATTATTCATCATGATAAATGTCTTAAGCTCCTTTGCAGTTTCATGCATGTTTCTGGAGGCACTGACCATCACATATGTGAATACCAAGCACAAGAGAATGATGGAGGGAGAGGAAGGAGGATGTGTTCTCAGATTGTTCATTCACTTCAGTAGACTTGCACCTAAACTTTAGCAAGACATTTAATATTACTAATAAGTAAAATTTAAACATTCTCTACACCAGTGTTTCCCAAATGTGGGCTGTGGACCAGTGGTTCTTGAATTAACATCTACCAGTCTGTAACATGTCTTGGGTATTGAAAGTACTGGCACTTATTTATGTTTTTTTTTTTTTCAATATTTGATCCTGTTTGTTACAATTCAATGACTTTATTGGTTTTATATGCTTGCTTCTGTGATCTTGTATTGATCTAGAACAGCGGTTCACAGACTTTTGGCCATCACAGATCGGCAAAATTCCAAAAAAATATTGGGTGACTTTTAATCATGTTAAGTTGGCTAAAAGCTGTGATAACTCAGTTATTACAACTATATATTAATGTTCTAAAGAGAACCAAGAAACCCAAGTTTACACTCCAGCAAGAGCAGATTTATTTTCACCTGCTTTATGTTGCTACAACTGGTAACCTTGGAAAAACGCCATGAAATAGCCACTGTGACAGTTAGAGTGAGGAGTTTTTTGGGGGGGCCTAACAGCTCAAGTAGTGTAGTTTGTAGAACACTAGTTTTAAAAACCCTAGTATACAGACTCACTACAACATATTAAAATAAAACATATAGATTTCTCTTCAAAAACCTATTAAGCTCTTTTCAGCCAAAGGTGCTTAGGTCTGTCACATTATTTATACATCTTGTTTTAACTAATTCACCTAATACACTACTTAGTCCTTATTTTATGAGCATTCATGATATGCATACTGTATTTCTAATTATGCTCATAGCAGGCTTGCTAGTATGAGCCAAAGATACAGAGTTTAATACCTGATTAGGAACAGGTTGTTGTTCAATTATGGGTAGTTAATAGTGAAATTGAGTTAAGGACACAATATAAGTCTCCCGAGTAGATGATTCAGCAAGATAGTGCAATTGAAGCTGAAAAAACAACAACATAGAAACTGCAACACAAAATACCAGTTAATGAACTGTTTTATAGTACTTAATATATATTATATACCTTGATTGCTTAATAAGAAATCAAACATAACATATGAGCAACAACAGACTATTTGGTTCTTCAAGGTTGTTCTTGCACATTCACCCAAAATAAAAGTTAAAAACTTTAACCCACTCTTTTCTTTCAGGAAATCACCGAGCCTCTTCTTCAACTCCTGTTAAGTGCTAGCCCCCACTATAGCTGGTGTCAATTCAATCCATTAGTCAATCACCCTGTTAGAAAAATAAAATTATCTTATGTAGAACTCAATCTGTCTTTTACAAATCTTAAAACTTGTGCCCTCGTCTCCAGAATATAACAACACAAAGGATTCAGAGGCGTTATCTTACTGATTATCCAGATAATCTTGTTGGCTTCAATAATATCATTTCTCATCCTATTTTAAAGAAAAAAATGAGTTAAGGGATCTTAATCTGTTCCTCTAAGTAGCCCTCCTCTGAACCCTTTCCAATAAGTTCATATCCTGTCATAGATAAGGTGTCTAAAACTATATACAGCATTCCAATTACAAGAACTTATAAGTGAAAGTAAAACACACTATATCTGCTGTATCCAGTGCTGATGAGGCCTTTTACTCGAGGTCAGGATTCATTAGGCTAGTTCAGATATGACAAAGTAGTGGTCAAGATGCTATCAGATTATCAATTTCTTCAACAACAACAGTTTCAGAGTGGACTAGATTAAGCTGTTGAACTGCAATATTTATCAATCTTAAGTCTTAATATATCAGAATTAGGTTTATGTTTTTTATTAACATCAAATTATTTATTAATTTTAATCCCAAAGTGAAGCCTAACTAGTGATTTGTATAATTACTTTTTGTTTTTACTTGTAATTAGTGTGTCTATAAATACACCCAAAAAATTCTACTACCTTTACTACTACTAGCAACAGGGCCTACTTCATTGGCTTTATATTGACTTATCAACCACTATGCCAAGATCCTTTTCTTCTGACACACTACTGTTTGGGTTCCCATCTTTTGATGCAGAGGTGGGGGGCATTTTTTGTAGTTACACCACTGCCAATTTACCAATTTGTCCAAGTCAAAATATCGATTAGCTTAATGTCATTAACAAACTACTAGTTATGTCCCTAACAATACCATTACTGTATATAAGTAAAAAGTAAAGCTCTCAACTAGTAACAAAAGTATACTTTTCACAGCACTCCATTATAAAAATATTTCTCACATTCAATCATCTTACAATCTAACCAACCAGTCTTTATACAACTCCTACCAATGTGGTTTTCTTAGCTAATATTTTGGGTGTCACTTTATCAAAGGCTTTTTGAAAATTGAGGTACATTAAATCTACACCCTTTCCATTTTCTGGAAAATGGGTAACATCCTTCAAAAATAAATGACAGGTTAATAAGGCAAAATCTCACTTTAGTTGATGTTCAGGTGTGATAGATCTCACTAGATGATTTTGTGAAAACTCTTTTATCAGACTAGAATTGTTTTTCCACTAAAGAAGTCAGACTACCTAACCTAGAACTTCCAGAGAAACTCCATACATTTCCTTTAAAAATATAAGTAGAATTAGCAGATCTCCAATTGCCTGGAATCTGTCCAATGTCTAACAACCTACCAAAAATGAGAGGGACATACATATCTGATTTTTGACCTTCTTAAAACTCTGGGGAAAACCTTGTCTGGTCCTGGTGCTTTATCTGTTCTTAATCATTCAGTCCTTCTGCTTACCACCAAGGTATTAATCTCAATAAGTTTGATATATTAGTTATAGGGAATGTTTTATGATTTAAGAGGAGGGAGGATGCTGGAATGGAAAATAGAGCATTTCACATGAGTCCTGGCAGCTAATTATCATTAACTTCTGGTCAAAGTAATCTACTTATGCAGATCAGATCTAAAAATTAATTCTGCAATGAATATAGCTAATAATAATAATTAAAATGCATTGATTAAATCAGTCATGTACCATTAATGTTAGCATTACTTGTGGCTATAATTCCAATATTTTGTGAAATGTGCCTAACTTAGGTTAGTTCTAAATTTATGTACTAAGTTAGTAGAGCATCAGACTCGGGCAATTAATGTAAAGCCAAAGTCTTAGGCTCAAATTTTTGTTTGGACAGCTTGGCATCTGAAAAAAAGAAACATCTGACATTTAACCATATATGTACAAACTTGACTCACAAATTTGGTTATTTTGCATGTACAATTGTATTAACTAGAGTCGGCTAAAGAGTATAACCAAAACTTTAGGCTTTATATCTTATTAAATGTTTCCAATTACTTGACATACAATGTAAAGCTTAATGCTGATACAATGAACAAGTTTTTTTCTATTCCTTTGGTATTAAAAAACTAACAATCCCTCTCCACTTTCAGTCCATCATTAATGTACTAATAAAAAATAAACTTTTAGTATATGGTTTCATTATCGATTTACCTATACACTGTTAGTATTAAAAGCATACACAAATACTTGAATGTCTTTCTTAAAACATATCTGTACACATTCACTAAAAAAAAGAAAAACACTTTCTGTTCAAAATAAAAATGAAACTTTGTCCGATTACTTTTGGTACATAAATTACATAGAAGTGAAAATCCTTGGCCAATATATCAGCATTAAGCTTCAGGATCTAACTAGAGAAAGAAAGCAAAAACAAAGATAAAAGTAGATTAATAGTCTGAATTTTGGAGTACTGTAATTTTATTAGCATTAAGCAACAAAATACTGTAACTTGTAGCTAAGCTAACACTAACAGAATACTAGTCTTAAATTAAAAGTTAACTCACTGCTGTGTGCCACGGGTTCCATCGCCATTCAGTATTTTAAATTGAAGCCTTAGGATAGATTTCTCAAACTAATTTAGTAAATAAACAAAGTGATGGTGACACATGTGATCGAATATCTAAAGCCAAAAACTTTATCGAAAGTAAACAAAGTATGGACGTGGCTGGTGGGCTCATTCTGGATATTCACAACTCTTACTGTGACTATTCAGAATATATGTATCACATATAAAGGCCTAACGTTCTGAATTTCTTACACAATTTACCTTATTTTATCCTATAAAATGACAACGTTTTACACAACACCTAAACCTTCACTATGAATATGAGTGACGCCTGACAGCGAAAAAGATCAAACTTCCTAAGTTTAGTAAAATAGTCTCACTTCTAAGTTACTAGTTCTAACATCTTACGGTTCCAAAACCATTGTCTTATGTCTGTGATAAAGTAACGAAAACGATAAAAAGTATTAAAGACACACATAAATTATAAACTAAAAAAATATATTACATGTTTAAAATTACCTAATAAGTACATTCAATCAATATTAATGCAAATATGCGATTTATATTTTATATGTCTAGGATAACAAAGTATACACTTTCTATCGATAGATGGCATTCTTCAAACCATACTAACTTTTTGTCATTCTTATTTTTATTTGATAAGTAAAATAATAAATTAATAAAAATCAATATTATTTCGATGTTTTCGGCAGTTATTAATGATTTAACCGAACAATGTTTATTACGAAACAAAATATAAAAAATATTTTACAAGTTATCAAATCCTATGCCATAGATAAAAATTATTGAATATTATACATTTTAATTTTATATTAATATATAATTAGTTGTTAAGATATTATAACAAATTCTATGTCTTTAATTTTAAATTTAACCCCCAGGTTTTAGGTAAAAAATGTGGAATAAGCTCATGCTAATCTATTGAATTAAACTAATCTGAAAAAGTATTAATGTTACATTCCTGACCACTCCCACATTGATGTCCGAAGGACAGAATGTGCTTTTTTGATGTGCATACAGACATTACAATTGCATTATATGATGAAAGAAATCGATATTGTCTCATTATGGCCAAAAAAAATCATATTTACTAATTTTTGTGCCTCATACGACTCGCAATTTTGGCGCATGGATTGCATGCAAGAAAGAAAAACAGAAATATATATTCCAAGGTATAAAAGTTGTGTACAGGGGCCTCGTATAAACTAAATGTTATTTTCCTTTTTACCTCATTCTCATTCAAAATGTACTTAATAAAATTCGTACCATCTGATTCTAATTATTTTATCAAAATTAATTAAGTCTAGTATTCATTTAATTTCAAATATTACGCATGTGCAAAACGAAACATCATAAAGTTCTTTTGTCATCAATCACACCATAGGGCGGAGCTAGTGTAGAGAGTTTCTAATACTAAGTACAGTGATTGACATCCATCTGCGGCTGAAATGTGACTCTCAAGTTCGACTCTGATTGGTTAAAATTGAGAGCTGACGTTGATTTCGTCACAACAGACGCTCATCTTTTATGGTGAAGTGTCTTGACTGGCATTATCGTTCAACCCACCCTGAAGTCTCTCGCTGGACGTCAAAAAGTATTCCTATCAAAACAGTCAATCGTAGTTGGTTTCTAATAACGTGTGTAAAACTCGTAGTTTTATGGATAGTCGTGCGCCTGTGCTGTGGTGAAACGTTTATGTTGGAGACAGTGTATGACCTTCGCTAGACCGACAGCCACGCCGTTGTGTCTGTACGGTGAGGGTGGTGTTGAAGCATGGACGATCAGAGAACAATGATGCATCCCACGGTCAGTATGGGAGGTCATGTAGTGCCCCAACACACTTATGGTATGGATCCTACAAATCAACAGCTTACATCGGACCAGGAACCTCGTAAGCATGATATATCCGAAATACTCCAACAGATCATGAACATCACGGACCAGAGTCTCGACGAAGCTCAAGCGAGGTACGTTCGCGGTGTTTTCCGCTGCGAATAACTACTCTAGCCTTGCTCTGCGTGATGTTTCGTTTATTGTTGCTAATTTTTTAAAGCTTTAACTTAGGGGTAGTAAATTCACGATTATGTCCTTTATTACAGGAAACATACGCTGAACTGCCATCGAATGAAGCCAGCCCTCTTCAGTGTTCTATGTGAAATAAAGGAAAAAACAGGTCTGTATATTCAAAATTTTACCTAGTTCGAGGCTCAGCATCAGCGGACGGTGCCGCATGCCTATCGCCATCTTGTGGCGATATTTATAAGCCAAAACTTTCACAGTTTTATTTTTTTCTTCTCATTTTTCTAAACATTTCTAATGAAAGAAAGAAAAAAACTATCAGAATATAATTTATCTCGTTATTTTTCGCCATAAAAAAAGAATAATTTAATTACAAAGACGCGTATTTAAGGAACGAATATTTAAAGATTAAGGTGTATTAATGTAATATTACTTAAAATGATGTTTTTTTTTAAAAAGTGAAAAACACAAAAATACATTTTGTAAAACTATCTTAAGTATAACTGTACAGAAATTTAGAAATAAAAATTCCCCAAACTGAGAATGTTTATATAAAAAAAATATCTCCGGAACACTATGAAAATCCGAGAAACTAGCCAGAACAAACAAACAAATTCAAACTGAAATAGTTATACAAAATGTGCCAAGTTTGTGCAATTTCTGTTAGTTTTTACCATGTTAAAAAAGTACTAATGGTTGTATTTTGCGGTCGAGGATTTGCATCTGGCTGTAGATAAAACGTAAAGTTAATCAGGCCTGTGTGTTTGTTTTCAATCATGGCACACTTGAAAAACACTACACATAATTACAATCACTACATTTGCTTTAAGTTAACCCTCCTAAATTACCTTCATGTCATGTCCTGTATATACATATTTCTATAATTACGAAACCTTTGTGCAACACAAGCTCAAAAGTATCACAACTGCATTTCGTAAAAACATCTGGGAAAATATGGCGCCAAGTAATTGTGAAATTCAACCTGTTACAGTCACCTGGTGGGCAAACTAGCTGTAATAAAACCTCGGTGTTATTATATACACAGAAACGGATTGTGTACACTGTTATACGCATTTGTATGGAAAGATATATATATATATATATTGAGCTGGAAATGTAAATGTTTATTCTTACAAGACAAAAACAGAAATGGTGTGATTTTTCGCAGTTAATTAACGAATATCAATAAACATCTACTCATGTGTATGAATATATTTCAAAGTCCAAGAAGAAATTATGTTATGTAGCTATAAAAAACGAACATCTTTTAAATTCGCACCCACATTTGTGTGTTATGATTGGTGTATTTTATGTTTTTTTAAATTTAAAACGTGTAAAAATAGGTTCTCAGTAACAAGTTAATTAAAGACTCTTGCATATCAAAACTGGGCATATTGACCTGATGACAAGATGTTTTAGATTTGTATAAATTCAAACTTATTTCAGTGGAAGCTGAAAAGAAGAATGTCAAAATATTCTCCTTAAATAAGAATATCATATTTATTCTTAAGCCCCCCAGTGGCACAGCGGTATGTCAGCAGACTAACAACGCTAGAATCCGGGTTTCGATACCCGTGGTGGGCAGAGCACAGATAGCCCATTGTGTAGCTTTGTGCTTAATTACGAACAAATAAAAAAAATATTCTTAACTAGGACTTGGGAGTTTTTATCTATATAGAGATGTACAATATTTTGAGCACAAAGAACGGGAGTATTTGTAGACAACTAGTGGCTTTACTAATTTGGAAGTTTTATCTGTATAAGAAAAAAAGATTACAAATCTAAAAGGACTTCTGAAAACAATTTTGAAAGTAATCTGTGGAAAGGCACTTCTCAGAGGATCTTTCCTTCCACAAAGTAAGACAGAATTTAGCTTATTACGAGTTTTCTTACGATGGAAAAACACAGGATTTAATCTGTTTAAAATCTTGTCAAATGTTTTATATATATTCTTACTGATAAATGCAAAAGGAAAATCATATTTGGTTTGATCAGGATTTTGTTCCAACAAACGTAATTCTACTTTACTCCAGGGGAAGGATCCTCTGCTTTAATACACCAGTTGCCCTACTTCTGAGAAGAGCCTTTCCTTAGATAACTCTCAGAATTGTTTTGAGAACTCCTTTTAAACTTTGTCATATTTTCTTACAAAGATAAACAAAATTCTCAAAACTAATGTTTATAAATACACCTATTTTTTTGTGCTCAAATGGTTATAAATCTTGTTCCGTTACTCAGTATTTACGTTAAATAATTAATGAATATAAATCACCTGCCCTGAATAGACAAAAAATCGCGAGTCCTAGCTAACACACGTTCGAAACGAATGTGAAATCTCTGTTTAAAAGAATAAAATAAAATGTTGACATTTTTTTCACCATCTGATGAAACAAGCTTGCGTATTAAATAATCTTTTACTATTAAGACAGTATGCATAATTACAATGTTCAATAGTCTCGAGTTAATTTGTTACTAAGAATTTAAATCAATTTCATCCTAATTTTTCTTAAACAATTAGAACTCTTCTCTTTGCCAATTCAAATATCTATGAAAGTACCGAGCCAAAAATTGTCTTTACTTTTCCTATTTATCTATTCTTTTAAATAAAGGGTATAAACGTTTTAAAGATTAAAGTCGATGACTAAACATTATAGGATTACTTCAGCGCAGTAAGTGAGCATCTGGAAAGAATTTTTATTATAAGTTTCAAATGCCGACGATCCAAATAAAACGTAGGTTATGCAGTATATAAAGTTTAGACTAATATTTAAACACTCAGTCATCTTGAGCACTTTTGTTGATAATCTAAATTCAATTATTAATTTATTCATGATGGGAAAAATATGTTTAATCTCATCTGTTATGACATCGATATACCTGCAATAACAAGGTTTGTTTACACTGTTACAAACTTGATTCACTGCTGAGTTATACTTTGAAGAACAGTGAATTGGATTACAGTTAAGTGAGAGAAATTTTTATTGTTAGCTACGAGTATTGTTTGTTAAGGTTAAGTAAAACTTGGTTTATTACACGAGGTTTAGATTAAATGTTTCAATTTGACACTACGTTAGTTGTCTGTTTGTTTGTTTTAGAGCAAAGCCACATTGGAATATCTGTTGTGTCCACCGCGGGGAATCAAACCCCGGAATTTAGCAATGTAAACGTTAGATGTCGGTAACTATTTATACAAATGAGTTTTTGACGTTTCGCGAATATGAAACGTTTACGCCCCCGTGTATCCCAGAACATTTATTCAAGGAACTAGAATCAGTTAAATATGATAATTTTGGTTTGTCAGAAAAGATATTTTGCAGTTTTGTTATTAGAGTTGTGAAACTTGACGTGTTGACCAGTACACATTACAGTGACTTCTGACGTTGGTTATTATATCCACAGTCATAACACACCACACGACTTCGCACGTTGCTTTAGACATGGTCACATTGGTCTACAAGGCAAGTTTTCCGTATCTCACTAGTCCAGTGGTTTTCAAACTTTTTCGTCGGGGCAAACTACCTCCGAACCCCACCTACCGGTTCTACCCCACCCGCTTTCGCTTGCCACCACTAAAAAAACAAAAACAAAAAAAACTCACCAGAATTAATGGGTAGAATGGCCATGCTTTGGCTGTGACTTAAAAAACGCTCTTTATCCGCATTATGTAAATAAGGTATATAGTTTTAATTAGGGAAACTCAAACTGTTGAAATAATTAAACAGACGAAATATTGTAAAAAAATAAGATGAGTAAAAAACATGTTAAAAGTTTTGCAACGTATAATGTAAGTTTTCTTTCCTAATTCTGTAAACAGTTAACCATATTTTCTTAATAAGAATAAAAAAAAATAACAGCTTTTACAGTAAGTAAGATTAGTTTTTAGAAAGGGTACGACGTTTCGATCACTAGTGCGATCTGTAAAATTCACTCGGATTGATATTTATATGAATAAGTCGATTCTAGAATTTAAATACATTGTTGGATTTTGAATGTTGATTTTAACACTAAAACGTTCTTTACTGTCAACGCTTGTGTACTTAATGATCGCACCAGTGATCGAAACGTCGTACCCGTTCTAAAAAGTATTCTTACTTACTGTAAAAGCTGTAAATTGTAATAAGATGTACTTTATCGGTAAGTAAACTCAAAACGAAAATAAGAATAAAAAATGTCAGCTTGCTACACACACTGACAACAAGTGTAGCCATTTGAATTGTTACTTTCTGGCAGGAAGTTTCGGGTTTTCTAAATACCAACAAGTAAAATAAGGCTAGTCGGTTTATCCCGTGGTATCAACAATGTACAAGATCCGTTCACACCACTTGACAACAATATCTAGAAATACTCAGTAGTGTCAGTTTCCTACTTTTTTTGAATTTATTAATATGATATTTTAAACAAATATTTATTTAAAAAAAAATATTTTAAGCATCAGTTAGCAGTAAATACTTTGGGTTTCAGAATAATAACATATTATCATTTCAATCGGTCCATAGTGGATAAGTAGTTAGCGTGCTCGCATTACTTATCCGTAGATTCATGGTTCGTCACCCGTTGCTGAAAAAATGCTCACCGTACTTTAGGGTTGTAGGTGCGTTATAAGAGTGACTGTAAAATGTTAATATTTGATCAGACAAGGGTTGGCGGTGGGTGCTGATGGATAGCTGTCTTCCCTCTAGTCTGTGAAAATGAGGGTAGGTTATACGCAGTTGCCCTCAGTGGCTCACAGGTAAGTCTTCAGGCTTACGACGCGAAAAACCGGGTTTTCATACCCGAGGTAAGCGGAACACAGACAGCCCATTGTGCAGCTATTTGCTTAACAATAACTACACCTATACGCAGATAGCCCTTGAGTGGCTTTGCGCGAAATTATGAAACGAAAAAGTATTTCAGTTTTTGTTTTATGATAGACCTGTTTTCTGTCGCCTTTTTACCCCTAAAAAATTATTAAAATTATGGTCTTGAGGTAAGGCGTATCTATTTTTATATCGAGTTTTGGTTTTTACTTTAATAGTTTTATCGTGATTCTGTCGGTTTAATAATACACAGATTGTTCTATAAACGTATTTACCAAACAAATTTTAATCACTTTATATCTATAGTGAATTTTATAGTAGCATAAACGTTCACCAAATTTAGACATAGGTGAAAAATTAGCTTAAGACCTGTAACCCTCATTAGTCCAGAATGGTAGTGATAACCGGCTAAATCTAACACTTTTTGCCGTAAGAAAAGCACCACAAGTTTTGATTATTTGTTTATTTTGAATCACTGGTTTCATATTTACCTTCTCGTATAAAAAGTACATAAAAAATACTTTATCTTACTGTTGCCAATATATATATAATAATGTATTCTTCATATTTATGTGTAGAAACTTATTACGCTAATATAATAGTAAATTGACAAACGACGATATATAAGCATACTGAAGTGTTCTTATTTCGGGGAACGTATCGTAGGATAAGATTTTGTCGTGTCTCAACACTATTGCTGTAATTAGGATAACATTTTGTCGTGTCTCAACATTATTATTTTAATTAAGATAAGATTTTGTGGTGTCTCAACAATATTGTTGTAATTAGGATAAGATTTTGTCGTGTCTCAACAATATTTTAATTAGGATAAGATTTTGTCGTGTCTCAACAATATTTTAATTATGATAAGAATTTGTGGTGTCTCAACACTATTGTTGTAATTAGGATAAGATTTTGTGGTGTCTCAACACTATTGTTGTAATTAGGATAAGATTTTGTCGTGTCTCAACAATATTTTAATTAGGATAAGATTTTGTCATGTCTCAACACTATTGTTGTAATTAGGATAAGATTTTGTGGTGTCTCAACAATATTTTAATTAGGATAAGATTTTGTCGTGTCTCAACACTATTGTTTTAATTAGGATAAGATTTTGTCGTGTCTCAACATTATTATTTTGATTAGGATAATAATTTGTGGTGTCTCAACACTATTGTTTTAATTAGGATAAGATTTTGTCGTGTCTCAACATTATTATTTTGATTAGGATAATAATTTGTGGTGTCTCAACACTATTGTTTTAATTAGGATAAGATTTTGTTGTGTCTCAACATTATTATTTTGATTAGGATAATAATTTGTGGTGAATCAACACTATTGTTTTAATTAGGATAAGATTTTGTCGTGTCTCAACATTATTACTTTAATTAGGATAAGAATTTGTGGTGTCTCAACACTATTGTTTTAATTAGGATAAAATTTTGTCGTGTCTCAACACTATTGTTGATTGTTTTAATTTCGGTATAGATTTTTGGCTCTTCATATGAATGTTTTTTGTAAGAAAAATCATCTTAAAAATGCATTGAAACTGTATATATATACACACACATACATACAAACACAGTGTGTTTACGTCCATTTCGCACTGCTACAAGATTGTATTTAAACGCATACGACGGTTATAGCGTGCATACTCCCGCGAGACTTTTGATCGGGCCGTTGGGCAGGGATCTTCTCGTTACCGTACACGAACAAACGGGGATTGGTTGAATTTGTATTGTAAGATTTCTGGAAATATAACTTCATATATACACAAAAGTAAATACGTGTTTGTTTATACACATAAAGAAAATAGCACTTTTTTCTTATAATGGCTATAAATAAGTTCACTTTCCATATATAAATATTTTCAACTCCAAAATCGGGTAAAATCATTGATTTGTTTTTAAATATTTGCATTTAACGATATTTTTTTACTGCTGAAGTGAACTCTAAAAATCGTAAAAGCTAGAAATAAAAAATGATTTCAACTATAAAGAAAAAGAGCAAAATATGGGGCGAAGTATTATTCATTTGTACTTACTTTGTACTTGTCAGTTTTTCATCAGTATAACACCAAGTGATATGTTTAGTGAGTTAACTTATTACCAGCACATGCGCACAATGAAGTGTGCGGGAAGAGTTTGGATGTGTTGACGAAAGAGAAAAAGGTTTAGCCGTACTGGTTCGGCTACAGCATATATATATATATATATGTGTGTGTGTTAGCACAAACCATTAGCGAACGATATTAATAGAAAATCCACTAAATTGATAATATACTACTTTAAATTTTTATGTGCTACAAATTACAATATATATATATATATGTGTGTGTGTCTGTGTGTGTTTGTTCTGTGTAGAATGAAACGGCAAATTCAATCAGTAGAACGTGTGACAAACAGCGTTACTCACACGCCTGTAGACATTTTGAAGAGTGTAATAGAACTTTCATTAGATGTTTACGGCCCACCTGTTTATTCTCGAAATATATCCATTCCTAGCTTTAATGACGAAAATATCAAACTTGACCGGCTGTTCCGTGGACGATCGAGAAAACGATACATTGGAAATAACTTTTCTACACCCATACAGCCTTTTATATTCGTTGTTTGTTATTGCTGTACGTTTAACATTGTTGGTTAGTGAACTTCCTAACTGAGGCCTAGAAAAGTAAACATTCTGTTGAACCGGACTTTGTACGAACAGCCCTCCCAGTGGCACAGCGGTATGTCTGCGGATCTACAACGCTAGAAACCGGGTTTCGATACCCGTGGTAGGCAGAGCACGGATAGCCCTTGTACAGCTTTGTGCATAATTAAAAACAAACAAACAAATTGTACGAACAAAACAGCAGAAATTCCACGTTTTTATTAAAGTGTAGGGTAAAAGAAAACGAATACCCCCCTAAACAGAAATAAGTCTACCCTAGGTGATTTAATAAATGGAGAATTTATATTATTGTCGTTTGGTTGTTTACAAACTCTTTTTTTTCCCCCTTTCTGCGCCCTCGGACTCGTACACGTAATATTAATCTCAATGACTAACACTAATTGTATATGGTTGTCAGCATGAATTAATGAAGGGGTCGCTACCGAAAACTAGGTATAAGATGCCGACGCAAATCATATTGGTGACGGAGCGAGTTCGTGTTCATCCCCGTATCGAAAGAAGACTGGGTCTGTCGGCCTCTATAGAAACAAGTGTAGTTGTGTCTTAGGTTGTATTGCAGCATGTATAGTTACATTAAGCCTTGCAGTAGAACCTAGAAGAGTTTATAAAATAAGTACGGAAGAGATTGACAAAGTCACGAGTTTCGAATCGGTATAAATTATATCCACGTTTAATTTAATTACAATTGTGGAAATTGTTTTTTTATTGAATAATAATACAGTTTAGGGACTTTATTGTTTAGTGACCCCTAAATATGACCCCCGAATATGACCTCATGGATAATGTATTTTACGTACATATGGCATGACCAGGGGGTTAGGACGCTCGAATCCCAATCTGCGGGTCGCGGGTTCGAACCCCCGTCACATCAAACATGCTCGCCCTTTCAGCCGTGGGGGCGTTATAATGTGACGGTCAATCCCACTATTCGTTGGTAAAAGAATTGGCGGTGGGTGGTGATGACTAGCTGCCTTACCTCTAGTCTTACACTGCTAAATTAGGAACAGCTAGCGCAGACAGCCCTCGTGTAGTAGCTTTGCGCGAAATTCAAAACAAACAAACAATACGTACATATATTACACGGACACACACACACAGATACTAGACATGTATTTATCTATATAATACTTATTGTGCTTATTGAATTGCAAAGTAGGTTAATTTAATGAAAAAACAATTGTTTTATCTGTGTGTTATCTAGAACACTTGACTCCAGTATTCATTTACTATGTGGAATTAGTAATACACTATCGATTAAATGATAATTTTGATTTTCGTATTGTTTAAGAAAACAAACAAACAGTACACGTAGCTTAAAGTCTCATTATCTGACTGATAAATTAACTATCGTATCCTATACATTGTAATAGTTGTAAATAAAAACTGTGGAACGGATTCAACGTATACTATACGTAATAAATACGTTGAATCCGTTCCACAGTTTTTATTTACAACTATTACAATGTATAGGATACGATAGTTAATTTATCAGTCAGATAAATATACGTAATAATATCTGACTGATAAATTAACTGTCGTATCCTATACATTGTAATAGTTGTAAATAAAAACTGTGGAACGGATTCAACGTATACTATACGTAATAATGGTTTTAAATAAAAATTACTGTATGTAAATACTCTATCATATTGGGAGCAGAGCAAAGAACGGGTTTTCTAGACCGAAAAAACAAACAATGTGATGATTGATGAGTCTCAAGTAAAGTCGCAATAATTACAATTCTGAGTTCACTCGGTGTCTTGAAAGATATGCTGGTGAAACTATATATCTACCCGCGTTGGTAACTCATGATAATATGAAAATGAAGAAGAAGTAAAGACACGGCTACCTATGATCATTCCAAGTGTTATCTCACAGTTTTTGTGACGCTGTTTACTCTTGATTGACTAGTGAAAGTTAGGGATGATGCGCGAGGTTCTGCGAAAAACGTTACAAATTCTCCCTCAACACGCTCTTGCACCCCTCCTAGAGAAACGTGCAGAAGGCTCAGAGGTGATTGTATCTTACAAAAACCAAACGATAGAAACAAATTATTTTTTTAGAACTTTTGCGTAAAGCTACGCAAAGGCTAACAGTGCGTAACCGTCATTTATTTGGAACTGTTATGACTAGAAAAAAGGCAGCCAGACAACAGCAACCACCGCTAATTCTTGAGCTCTGATTTTACCGGTGATTGTAAGGTGTGAAGCGCGTTTTAGCAGCAACACACACACACACATATATATCAGTAAATAAATGTGTGTAAACAGGGAGAGAAATTGGATGCTGGTTTATGTTGCTTGCAGATACGACTTGTGTTTTTTTTTCAGATAGCCTATCTATTGGAAAGTTGTCATTTATATTAGGCCTATATACACGTAGTGTGGCTACCTATCTACTGGAAAGTTGTCATTTATATTAGGCCTATATACACGTAGTGTGGCTACCTATCTACTGGAAAGTTGTCATTTATATTAGGCCTATATACACGTAGTGTGGCTACCTATCTACTGGAAAGTTGTCGATTTATGTTAGGCCTATATACACGTAGTGTGGCTACCTATCTACTGGAAAAGTT
>NW_013665888.1:420960-423089 GCF_000517525.1 Limulus polyphemus
TATTAGTTACGTCTACTATACTACGTAGTCGTCGTCTACTACTCTACTAGTAGTAGTCATTATTATTAGTCCGTACTATACACGTAGTGTGCGTCTACTATACTGGAAAGTTGTCATTTATATTAGGCCTATATACACGTAGTGTGGCTGCCTATCTACTGGAAAGTTGTCATTTATATTAGGCCTATATACACGTAGTGTGGCTACCTATCTACTGGAAAGTTGTCATTTATATTAGGCCTATATACACGTAGTGTGGCTACCTAAGTCAGTCGTTAGTTTTACACCAACCCGTATGATGTTTTTTCTTTTTACCTATACACATGTACGTGCATGTATACAGTGAATTGTATTTGTTTTCACAAATATTTGAAAGTACAGGAACAGTTCTGACAAATACGTGTGGTGATCTGAAGAGCACAGTCTGTGTGAGTGCATTTCAAAATGCACGTGCATATTTAATGTATACATCTATGTGCCAGCTATTTTGGTCATGTTGAAATCTGCAGATGATTTTCTATGTGTATAAAATGGGTTTAAATGGTTTATCTAATTCCATTTTTATACCCGAGTTTCTTTTTTTATCTGTTTGCATTATACATATGAACATATGTATACAGCTCCTTGTATTAAAAGCTCAGCTGTATATACATACATATATATATATATAAATGTATTTTTCTAATAGATAGATTTATATATATATACGTACAAACTATACAATATGGTATTTGATTTCTATAAAAACAAAACGAAAATGTAATTATATACAAGAAGTCTTCTCTCTGTTTCTATATATACATATATTTGTCTTATGATCATTTCTCTAACATTTCATCGTGCATGCACGAACCGATTTATTTAATTAATTCTCTATTTGAATGGCAAGTTATTCTAATACAAAAAAGTGAAGAATTCCCAAATGTTAAAAATTACTGTTGCCCGTGAGACAAACTGTACTTCTGTCTTTTGTTTCCGAGTCTGTGGGCGTACATAGCGCTATGTATGCATGATATGTTGAAAATCGTGATGATTGTCTGTAATACACGTATAATAGTGTGGCATTAAATAAATAAGGGGCAACTACACCTAAACCCTGTAATTTTGGTGGTTGACTCTCCGTAGGCTCGAGTAGGTCGTGTTGGGGACCTTCTCGTGTACACGTGGTCTTCCAAACATTTTGACAACGCTTCGCAGGGTCATTTCGTGTGAGTTGTAACTGTAATGAAGTCACGTGCATGCAGTGATGTCGCACACAAAGTACAGTGTCTTTACACGCTGAGTCGACTTGTATACTGTAGATAATGCCAGTTTGTTTTATTTTTCTGTACACATGTCTCATCTGTATGTAAGATGTATCTACATATACTTTTGGTCGTTCTGAGTAATTTCTTATTTTTGGACAAACACTGACACACGTACATAAAATATAAATACATAACTATGCACTATATTTTTAAAAGTTATTACTCTATCACTCTCTCTTCACGAAGGCCTGGCACGACCTCGTGATTAAGGCACTCGACTCGCAATCCGTGGGTCGTGGGTTCGAATCCATTCACCGATCATGCTCTCCATTTCAGCCGTGCGGGCGTTATACTGGTACACCGTTCACTGATAAAAGAGTAGCCCAAGAGTTGGCGGTGTTGACCAGTTGCCTTCCCTCTACTCTATCACTGTGTAGCTTTGCGTACAAACAAACTCTTTATAAGCGTACTTATAATAGTTATATGTAAACAAATATTATTATGCTCAATATTAAGTGCATAATACCGGACTTAAAAGTAGTCCTGTAAGATCATTAAATAAAAGAGTTCTCGTCTTTGGTGTTCGGTGCTCCAAAGTTTACATATATATATATATTTCTCTCAACAGCCCTGCCCGCTGATGTTTCACGGAAATACAAGGCGTTACATACTTAGTAGAAAGGAAATAAGGCAGTACATACTGAGTGAAAATAAAATATAAGGCATTACATACTGGGTAGGAAGTAAATAAAAGGCAGTACATACTGAGTAGGAAGGAAATAAGGCAGTACATACTGAGTAGAAAGTAAATAAAGGCATTACATACTGAGTGAAAATAAAATACAAGTCGTTACATACTGAGTAGGAAGGAAATAAGGCAGT
>NW_013665888.1:423726-424988 GCF_000517525.1 Limulus polyphemus
TGAGTGAAAATAAAATATAAGGCATTCCATACTGGGTAGAAAGTAAATATAAGGCAGTACATACTGAGTTGAAAGTAAATAAAAGGCAGTACATACTGAGTAGAAAGTAAATAAAAGGCAGTAAATACTGAGTGAAAATAAAATATAAGGCATTCCATACTGGGTAGAAAGTAAATAAAAGACAGTACATACTGAGTAGAAAGGAAATAAGGCAGTACATACTGAGTAGAAAGTAAATAAAAGGCATTACATACTGAGTAGAAAGTAAATAAAAGGCATTACATACTGAGTGAAAATAAAATATAAGGCATTACATACTGGGTAGAAAGTAAATATAAGGCAGTACATACTGAGTAGGAGGAAATAAGGCAGTACATACTGAGTAGAAAGTAAATAAAAGGCAGTAAATACTGAGTGAAAATAAAATACAAGGCGTTACATACTGAGTAGGAAGGAAATAAGGCAGTACATACTGAGTGAAAATAAAATATAAGGCAGTACATACTGGGTAGAAAGTAAATAAAAGGCATTGCATACTGAGTGGAAATCTTATAGAAATATAACGTCAAGGAATAAATAATAAGAATAATCTTAAAGACAGAGTTATTTCTTGCATAATACTCAGGTGTGTATTCGGTAGGGTTATGTACACATGTATTCATGAATTAAAAGGTTTAGTGATTTTTTTTTTAAGTTTACTCCTCTACGGTTAAATGTTTTAAATATTCATTCAGAATAGTACTACCTTTTTGTTTTGACTTTTAAATAGTACTGAAAGTTTTTCTTTCCCGGTTCATGCACTAAAGATGAAAGAACCTGGATTCCTAGCACGTTGAAACACACTCATGATCCTAGTAGGTTAAACCCAATCGAAATTCTTTCCTGAGGGTATGTTTCATCCTGCAGCGCCACTGACACCGTACCCGATCTCGTAACACATGTAAAACTCTTATTCTTACGGTGATTTTATATAGATACAGGACTAACCTCTAGTGTGTTAGGTTTATAATAAGCTGTATGGAAGGACCCGGATTACAGGGAGGTTTATAGAAAGATCTTATTGTAAGCCATATATTCCATTAGGTTTATAATAAGCTGTATGGAAGGACCCGGATTACAGAGAGGTTTATAGAAGATCTTATTGTAAGCCATATATTCCATTAGGTTTATAATAAGCTGTATGGAAGGACCCGGATTACAGGGAGGTTTATTGAAGATCTTATTGTAAGCCATATATTCCATTAGGTTTATAATAAGCTGTA
>NW_013665888.1:425759-430805 GCF_000517525.1 Limulus polyphemus
TCACAAATGTAGTTAAACCCGTCCTGTGTGAACATGTGTATATAACAAATGTAGTTAAACCCGACCTGTGTGAATATGTGTTAATCACAAATGTAGTTAAACCCGTCCTGTGTGAATATGTGTTAATCACAAATGTAGTTAAACCCGTCCTGTGTGAATATGTGTTAATCACAAATGTAGTTAAACCCGTCTTGTGTGAATATGTGTTAATCACAAATGTAGTTAAACCAGTCCTGTGTGAATATGTGTTAATCACAAATGTAGTTAAACCCGTCCTGTGTGAATATGTGTATATCACAAATGTAGTTAAACCCGTCCTGTGTGAATATGTGTATATCAAAAATGTAGTTAAACCCAACCGCTCCGGGTTGGAAAAGCTTCAGGTAAAAAACGGATATTTAGTGTTATAAGAGTTTTAGTTACAGGCCATTTGCTCGCGGTGAAAAAAGTGTTAACTCAGGATTGTGAAATGTTTAGCATGAGCCAATCACCCAGGTTTGTAAAATATTTAGTTAAAAGTAAATAAGTTCGGGTTTATAATACTAAGATAGAGGGCAGCCTCTCGGGTTTGTAAAAATTGTAACTAAAAGCCAACCATTTTGGATCGAACAAATTTTAGATAAAAGCCAGCTGCTCAGGATTTTAAATATTTTAGTTAAACACCAATCACTCAAAGTTGTAAAATCTTTAGGCAAAGGCCAACCGCTCTGGGTTTAAAAAGTGTTAGTTACTAAAAGACAGCTGATTAGGGTTGTAAAAGTGTTAGTTACTAAAAGACAGCTGATTAGGGTTGTAAACGTTTTAGTTTAAAGCCAACTGCTGGGGTTTAAAAAGTGATAGTTACTAAAAGACAGCTGATTAGGGTTGTAAAAGTTTTAGTTACTAAAAGACAGCTGATTAGGGTTGTAAAAGTTTTAGTTAAAAGCCAACTGCTGGGGTTTAAAAAGTGTTAGTTACTAAAAGACAGCTGATTAGGGTTGTAAAAGTTTTAGTTAAAAGCCAACTGCTGGGGTTTAAAAAGTGTTAGTTACTAAAAGACAGCTGATTAGGGTTGTAAAAGTTTTAGTTAAAAGCCAACTGCTGGGGTTTGTAAAAGTTTTAGCTACTGACACATGAGAAGTAATTATATGTTTGTTATCATTGTTAAAGCTAAAGAGATAAAAATGTGTGGTCACCTAAAACATGTTAGAAACAATGGACCTTTCTGTCTAGTTTTTATTTTTATAGGTTGAAATATGCATTTCTATCAGTGCGAATTTGGGTTGTTTTTACCGTGTACCAGTCTTGTCCTGAACTTGTTTCTAAACTATAGGCTTCTTAGTTCCCAGATGACCCCTAGGTCAAGGAGAAATTACTTCCTTCCTAGCTGACCCCTGACCCTCCTTGACTCATGGGGTTCTCGTATTACGTGTTGTCCTGATCTGAGCTAGGGGAGACTAAGGGTGGGAGTAAAATAGGTCTCAGCTTCTTGGCATTAAACCCTCCTGTCCATAAGACTCATATTCTCGTATTGGTTCACGAGCCAGATAGTCGTTGGCGCCGCAGTTAGCAAAGTAAGTCATGTATTTCACACTGGCAACATAGAAACAAAGCATATATTCTGAAAAAACAAATTAAAAGGTTTAACATATGTGACCGAGGAGGTGGGCGTTTTGATAAACCGATCTTCTGGGGTAAATGATCAGTAGAGTTACTTGTTCTCGGTGAACTTAGAGCCTGCTGGGTTAAATAGTTGTGTATGTTGCTGAAGGAAGTTAATATAACCACAGATTAATAATGATGAAAAATGTTTCATTTTATCTTGATGGTTAAAAAGAAAGAGTTTTCTCATCGTATTTTAAATTCATTTTTATGCGTGAAACGAAAACGAACCTGCTCCAGAAATATTAGAAATAGAAAGGAAATGCAATTTTCTGATATTAAATACAGTTTAGAGGTTTTAATATGGGTAAAATGTGGCTTAATGGTTAGTGTGCCCTTACCTTGAATCCGAGAATTCAAAGTTCACGTCCGTTGTCCAAAAACGAGCTCCGCACTTAGGGGTCAGGGGGTGCGCTATAAGAGGAGAGACAATCAAATTCCACTATTCAGTTAGACAAAAATAGCCTAAAAGTTGGCGGTGAGTGCTATTGTCTAACTTCCTTTCTTCTAATCTATCAGCTCAAAATTATGGAAGGGTATACACGAGTAATCGTCATGTATCTTTGCGCGAAAACGTTGAAAGTAAAATACAAAAAAAAACAACAACTAATGTTGAAGGACAAGACATGTTTAAAGTGCTTGAAGCTGAAGTGTCTATAATGATTGTAGGAGTGAACGATAGTCTTTTGATAGGTTATTCGTGGGTTCATTCTCTGTTTGGAAGGTTATTCGTGGGTTTATTCTCTGTTTCAGAAGGTTATTCGTGGGTTTATTTTCTGTTTCGGAAGGTTATTCGTCCGTTTATTCTCTGTTTTGGAAGGTTATTCGTTGGTTTATTCTCTGTTTCGGAAGGTTATTCGTGAGTTTATTTTCTCTTTCGGAAGGTTATTCATGGGTTTATTTTCTGGTTCGGAAGATTATTCGTCCGTTTATTTTCTGTTTTGGAAGGTTATTCGTGGGTTCATTCTCTGTTCGGAAAGTTATTCGTCCGTTTATTCTCTGTTTTGGAAGGTTATTCGTGGGTTTATTTTCTGGTTCGGAAGGTTATTCGTGGGTTTATTTTCTGGTTCGGAAGGTTATTCGTGGGTTTATTCTCTGTTTTTCGAGGATTATAGATGTATTTATTCTCTTATTGCCGCATGATGTTCTAAATATTTAAAAGAAAATGTTGACAAATGTTTTTCAAAATTTAAATAAATACTTGGCTTTTGTATAATTATAATACATATTTTTTTAGAAATGATTTTGTGTGTGTGTCTGTAATGAAGATGTTATTAAAAGATATCGTTTCATACACACGAAGCCTAACTTTTTTTTTTTTTTACAATGGAACCATGTAAACTCTTAACACTAGTTTCGCGTAAGGCTACATGAAATTGTTAGGGTTCGGATATAAATATTGATTGGTAAAGTAAATAGAGTAGGTAGAACTTTCTCGAACTTGCCAAGAAATATTTTCCACATCCCTTACTATTATTTTGTGTGCTTTCGATTATATATATATATTTTTGTAGGACTCGTACACCTATACCGCGTTCTTGAAACTACTACAGAAAAGTACTATTCATTTACTGCTGTTCACCGGTTTCACGAGGTTAAGAATTAGTTTTACATGTTCTACAGTTGTACGGCCTCTGTCTCCGATAACGCTGCTCTTTGTATCTTCGGGCAAATTCACTGCCGACTCGTGTACTTAATAAGGTTAGACTGATGGATTAACGTTTCTGGTGGGGGGGAGGGGGGGGGTAGAGAAACATACATATATGAGTAATGAAATATAATTTTGAAGAGAAATTCAACCGATGAACAACGGTTCTACTTTCTTTACTTTTGCTCAGAAGTTCGTTTTAATAATCAACAATTATATCTTAACCCTAAAAATTTCGTGTAGCCTTACGCGAAACTAGTGTTAGGAGTTTACATGGTTCCACGATAAAAAGTTAAGAAAAATTTTCAGCTTTATCTACGTGGATTCCTATCTCTGTAATAAACGTCTCAAAGATTCTAATGTGTTCACGCTTCGAATGGTCTCTGCAGATTTGTTACGTAGCCTCCTTAACTTGATTAAACTTTCCTTAAGTTCAAGGTCGTAATCTTGTAATTATAACATGTCATTGTATTCTGCTGATACGAAGCTGGAAAGACGAGAGCGACTTACGTGTACCTAATTATATATGTTACCTATTAACTATTTTTTTTTTCTCGCGCGATGGGTGGTCACTATTCTATTTCCACGTCACAATGAAACAATATATTCGGATGTATTTTTATAAATATCCAAGACCAGAAGTTTATTTTTCCTTGTATACGTCTAAATTCAAGGCACCAGCTCTCCTTAGTCAGTTTGCTTGCCTGATAGGTACTTGAAATTGCACGAGCTGCACACAGCTGCTTTGTACTTGCTGTAGCATTACAGCGGGATGTCCCACGAAGGCTACCTATTCCCGACCCTCCTTTGGCCCTGACGAGGAGGTCTTGTTAGTGCGTGCGTGCGTGCGTACTGTACAGCGATAAACAGCAGGCTCTTGGCCCCGCGCCCTACATCATTTCTGAGCACTGCATGGCGGCCGGAGATATCATTGAGAAACTCAGTGTAGTGGGGCTTGCACGAGACATCGTCGTGGGTTCAGTTTCTCTTCACAAAACCCTCGGGCTTCGTACGAAGAGCTGTCCATGCAGCTGCCAACTCATCCCGAACTGTAACAATTGGGTTTAGAGAGAGCCTTAGGGATAACAGCAGGGGGTACACGAGGGGCTTGTCACGTCCCTCCCATTTCTTTTCCCCTCCCTTCCTTCCCCATCTCTGTAAGTATGTTACGAAGTTGTTGAACGTGCAAGGCCTACCATATTTGTAATTTTCAGACATGTTCGGCTTATGTAAGCTACTGTATCTTACAACCAAGAGCAGGATCTTACGCTTGCTTTAGATAATTTTTATTTGTATAGACATGCCTTACATCTATCTACTCACAATGCAACATAAGAAGAATTGTGACCTAATTTCAGGTTCTGTGTTGTCTTTTTCATAATAACGTTAGCAATAAATAAACGTGTGTTGCATTAAGGGAAGGACGCAGTCTTCTTTTAAATAAATCTTTACTTATCAATCACGTGAAATTAGTCCTCCGGTGGGACAGCTGTAAGTCTTCGGATTTACAATACTAAAATTAGGGGTTCGATTCCCCTCGGTGGACACTGCATATTAGCCCGATGTGGCTTTGCTATAAGACAACACCCACACGTTATAATTAACGCAGAACGCCACCGCCCTAAGAGAAGTAGGTGTTAAGAGACAAAAATGTGTAGTGATAATACAAGTACATGGAATAAAGAATTAACGCAGAACGCCACCGCTCTAAGAGACAAAAATGTGTAGTGATAATACAAGTACATGGAATAAAGAAT
>NW_013665888.1:431723-435700 GCF_000517525.1 Limulus polyphemus
GGAATAAAGAATTATCTATTAATTAGACAAAAAAAAAAAATAAAGAGTAATAAGAAATGTATACGGAGACAAGGTATATTTTAATAGTACCATATACAAAGTAAAACAAGTAACGTGTGAAAATTAATTCGTTGTCCTTGTTTGTACAAAGTTTCATAAAAATTGCAATAACGAATCAGTTTCAAACTGCTGTAGTTGTGTTCAAGATTTCTTCCGCTGGCTGTTTGATAGTGCGAACAGGAAATACCAGTTGCTTCAACCGGAAGTTTCGAGTTTTGTTTTCTTTCTTTTACGAATGTTTGTTTGTTTGTTTGTTTTTAATTATGCACAAAGCTACACAAGGGCTATCTGTGCTCTGCCCACCACGGGTATCGAAACCCGGTTTCTAGCGTTGTAAGTCCGCAGACATACAGCTGTGCCACTGGGGGGCAATTTTTTATTTTATTTATTTACGAATGAAGAACATGGAATAATGTTTAGACGTTATTTCGCGATCCAAGTTTGGTAAATCCAGAAACAAAAGTGACGTTTAAAAATCCGTTAAATGATTGTTGGTTGAACAATTTTAGGAACACTGTACTGACTAGATGTACTACCGCAGAGCCCCCGAAAGTGTTCTGTTTCAAGAGTAAATAAAACCAAAATTAATGGTAACAAATATTTTTATTTCTTGCTTTTGAAGTTCATATGTCATGCTGTGGTGTTGCCTAAATAGTGCACAATTCTTCTCGTGATTCATGGCATGCACACGTTACGACAGTACAAATTGCAACGTTAAGCGTCCCTTATGTGACGTAATTTTAATGTCTACTGACTGACAGACAGACAAAACACTATAGTGGTGCATATGGCTAAAACAGATGACCCCTCCAGGCAGTCTTCGGCACCTTTTCGGGGAAATAAACTTTTACCCTAATTGGGGAACAATATAGAAATAACTACCTATTTGTATTACCAAGCTAACTGTATAGAAGAGAATTAATATAACTTAAGAAAGTAACTTAGAAATTAATGAAGACAGTTTCATATACGTATATGAGACAACGGTAAGTCTACGGGCTTGCAACGCTAAAATCTAGGGTTCGAATTCCCTCGGTGGATATAGCGGATAGGCTTTGCTGTAAAAGAAACAAAAAAACATCTGTGCTTTCCTCATCTCTCATATTGCCTATAGGTGGCGTTTTATTTATTTCTTAAATAACTCACTACACTTTCTCGGTGATTTTTTTTTTTATCAGAATGAGTATTTCCTAGGTATTTCAGGTATAACTAAGTGACTTAGAAGCTGCTTTTATCAACTCAGTTAATCGTTTTGCATTTTGAAATAAAGGAAAAGAAATAATACGGAAATTAAAGAACAATAAAAAAGAACCAGTTTTGGCAAAAAAAAAAAGGAAACAAAAAAGGAGAAATGGAAATAGGTTTCAGTATATAAAATAGCAAAGGATAATAAACCAATTAAAGTTTATGACCAACATACGGGTCGCCTCGTGTTTTTTTTAGGTTTCTAAACAGGTTTCGCCTGTTGCAGCAGAAGCTTGTACCTCTGCAATCGTAGTATGACAGTTTTTTTTAAAGCTCATTACGTCTGCTGTGAGGATTTTGTACACCCATCTTGTCAAAAACAGATCATCTTCACGTGATTTCTTTGTATAGATTAATGACCTGCATACTTTATATATGGGCTACTTAAAGAATAATCACCTGTCTTTTTATCGATAGGATCTGGGAAGAGAGAAAAGTGAGATATTCATGTGCAAGAAATTATATAAGTAGTTATAAAGCGTAAATGCAAGCGTACTTAAGTGTTGCTTCTTATGGAGATACATAATGTAAACTGGTCATTATATTCATCGGATCGTTATTTTTTTTCAAATTGAGGAATATTATTGTTCTACCAACAAGAACACATCTGATTAAAGTAAAGAGAATGAACAATACGGACACAACCAAAAGGTATTTCTGTTTAATACTGACAATTTTGGAGTGCCAAGGACCCTGAGATGACAAGGATCCTGAGGGGACAAGGACCCTGGGGTGGCAAGGAGCCTGAGATGGCAATGATCCTGGAGTGGCAAAGAACATATGACAAGGATCCTGGGGTGACAAAGATCCTGAGGTGACAAGGGTTCTAGGGTGGCAAGGAACATGAGATGACAAGGATCCTGAGGCGACAAAGATCCTGAGGTGACAAGGATTCTAGGGTGGCAAGGATCCTGGTGTGTTAAGAATAACCTGGGGTGACGTGTTTATTGGATTATCCTGTCTTGCCCAAATGAGAAAGTATTCAAATTATTTAAATTTTTAAATAATTGGATAATTTTGAGTTTAAAAAAAAATTCTGTGTAGACAAATGTCATGATATGATGACGTAATATCATCCGTGCCCCTAGCTGCATATCGATATACCTGATCACTGACGCCTGTTACCGATTTTTAGCACCCCCTCCTCCCGGGGGTGGCTCAGCTGTACGTTTGAGGGCTTATATTGCTGAAGTTCGGGTTTTGATACCCGCGCTGGGCATAGCACAGATAGTACACATTTAGTATCAGTGTGCTTAACAACAAATAAACAAACAAACCGATTGGTAAGAAAGAACTCTGTATTTATTAGCAACGATATTTGTTACTCTAATAACTAGGTCTTTAGGTTTGGTTTTCGATAATTGATTGTTTAATGTAGCGGATCGTCTGACCCTGTTTTTCACAACGAATTATTTCTAATGTGAAGAAATTTGATCTTTTCTTTATGTATTGTTTAACCCGCACCTTGTAACGATAAGAAAATTTTCCGGTTATTTTTATAATTGACTTTAGACAGCTTAATCATTAGTTTACAAATAAAATATTTGCTTTAAAAAGTTCTTTAGCGTGAGATGGACCAGTTTCAAACAATTTAAAGATCTGCTATCAATGAAATAATATAATTTCAAAGTTTGTTTTTCTAAAAACAGTCGAGTAGTTGTAGTTTTTCAATCGTATCAGAAAACAAAAATTCATTTACCCAGGGATTCATTGATTCCACGTTGAAATGTTGCGTAGGCCTAAAATTAGGGTACCCTGGTGGTTAGGGTACTCGACTCGCAATATGCTGGTCGCGGGTTTGAATCCCTTCACCAAACATGCTCACCCTTTCAGCCGTGAAAGCGTTATAGTGTGACGGTCAATCCCACTATTCGTTAGTAAAGAGTAGCCCAATAATTGACGGTGAATGGTTTTGACTAGCTACCCTCCCTCTAGCCTGTCACTTCGAAATTAGGGATGGCTAACAAGGATAGCCCTCGAGAAGCTTCGCACAAGATTCACAAACAAACAAATATAATGTTGAGGTTTAAATAGATTCCTCAACGACAGGTGTAGTCTCTGAAGATATAGTCGATCGAAAATGCTTGTAGCCTACAAAGAAAGCTAAAGGGTCGGGTGTGGCTCAGTGATTAGCATTAGCCTAGCTGCTGACCTGAAGGCCCAAAGTTTATGTCACTGAACGCTCTCTGCACTTTCAGCTGTGGGAGTGCTAAGAGTGACAACCTCGTCAATCGGTGCAAAGCTTTTGTGGCGGCGAGTGATTTTAACCGACTACCTTCCCTCTGATCAGTATTTAATAAAAGGGACAACTATACCTAAAACCTAGAGATCTCCGACTGGGACGTTTAGCCCGTGCACGTATGAGATACCTTTCAGATATAAAATAGTCATACCAAAGCTAAAAAGACAAAAATTCCCCTAGTGTGCCAACGGTTCGTTTACAGACTTACAACACTGAAATCTGGGGTTCGACTGCTCTCGATAGAGAGAGCGCATGTGGTTTATTAGCTAAAACAAGCTAACAACAGACAATATTTTATTCACGATACGTGTACACAGCGTGGTCAAAAGTAAATAGACACCACTTTTTCAGAAAAAAATTAAAATTTTCAGTCATATTCACATGAATTGATATATTTATAATTTAATTAATATCTAGTAGATCTTCCTTT
>NW_013665888.1:436700-440714 GCF_000517525.1 Limulus polyphemus
GAAATTTGCCGATGACTTATTCCACCATCTGCTTGACCAACTATCCTTCCTCTAACAAAATCTGACAATTCGAGAGAACCTTGAGTTCTAGGCATGTTGTAGCACAAGATAATTAGTGTGCGGACCATTTTCATGTATATAGTGCTCTGTGAACACAAATTAGTTAGCATAAATCAGTTAAATGACGAAAAATCAGGTGTCTATTTACTTGTGACCACTCTGTACAAAGGTATCGCATAACCTTCTTGTTTGAAAAGATGGAAACTATTAAAAGTGCTGTCATTAAAATTCCAAACGATTAGAGAAGTCCGCACTTACTGAAGTGTAAGACAGATGGCGTGATATGACGTGTATTCAGATGATAGAAATGATGTGTAGGAATAGCCACAACAGCTCAACTAACTAACAAACTCTCTCTATGCACCGTATCCAAACAGGACTTTGGTGGCTATGTTCTTCCACAGATCCCTCCTCGAAACGTGTGAGTGTATTTTTTGTAGCAAAGCCACATTGAGCTATCTGCTGTAGCTACCGAGGGGAATCGAACCCGTGATTGTAGCGTTGTAAAACCCTAGACTTACCGCTGTGCCACCGGCGGACCCTCCTTGAGGCACAAAGTATTCTTAATGTCGATACATTCATACATTTACATATATTCTTGATATAAGTCAACCCCTGTCTTCCACGAGCTCTCCTTTCTTCATTCTTAACAGTTGTGGTCAGATTTTCATTTTCTTCTTTCATCATAAGATGTCCGAGAAATTCCAACTGTCTGTTTCTTATGTCAGTCAGCAGCTTTCTCCTGCAACGTGCTCTTGACAAAATATATTCAATGGAGGTGTGACTTGTCCACCTTACTTTGAAGATGCAACGTAAGAACCACAACTCAGTTGCTTCAATTCTGTTTTTCCATTCTTGGCGATATTGTCCAACATTCTGATTCATACGTGAGAGTTGGTATATCATAGAATAACACAACTCTTAACTAACAAACTCCCTGGAAATCCCACAAGCTGCCAGACTCCGTAAAAACAACATTCTGCCCACGCGAAACGTGATTTGGAAATGTCAACTCGGAAAGTAGTTTCGCTCTCAACTTAATAGTTTGAAATCTCGGCATACGACATTTGAAATCGGCGTGTTTCGTCTGTAATCATAACAAAGTTAGAAACGTTCGCCACATTATTTGAAATATGTGTTTGTTGAAATGGGTTTTGATAAATGAATATTTAGTTTTTTTTAAATTAACAATTGATCTCGATAAATTGTTTATTTAAGAACTAACCGACGTACCAGTTAAACGCACGGAGAACGCATAGAGGCTCACAGGGGTCACTTGGGGGTGTCAGATCTGAACTTCTACCACTCTTTGTCATTCTTCAGTGTTCTATAAAGTTATATGCCGTGATTGGTGACAATTGGTCCAGCAGTTCGCCAGTTATAAGCGAACACACACACACACAGACGAACTTTTCAAATAATGGTTTAGATTATTAACATGGCTTGCGAGATTTTTACCTCTTTCGATTTGCAAACATAGTTAGTTTAAAAAAGTTGGCAACAATCTAGGCGAGGTTTATAGTTTAACTATATTTTCTTAAATTGAAGTTAAAAAAAATTACAAAATCATTTCTCGTTCACTCACTGTTGTCTTAGATCCAGTGGTGTGCAGAGGTTCTATGATGCCCGGGGCCTTGTACCTAAGACCTTGGGGAAGGGCGGAAAGGGTTCTACTATTCGATTCGACTCTTTGCTTTGGATGCCCAGGGCCCGACACCTTTCGCCCCCCCCCCTCCCTCTGCACGCTACTGCTTAGAATCCTTAGATCAATTCAAGAAACATATTGATGTATCGACAGTAAGGCCTATGAATATTAGACGCTTTGCTTTGGTTTAGTATGATTAAGTTTTTGAGAGGAGTTATATTTTAGTGATAAAGCCATATTTTTTGAATATACAGTGGAATGTTTTTCTGCAACATGTGATTGGATATTAGTTACATCCAAGAGTTGGATGATGAACAGATGAAAATTGAGTAAAATGTTTGCTTATTTCGTTTAAAGCTTTTTATCTTGAGAAACGAGTTTCTTGGATCAGTGGTTCCCAAACTTTTGGAAGCTGGCGCATCCCTCTTCCAAATTTAGTACAAAACTTGCGTACTCCCATCAAATAAATACAAAATTAGATATTTTCAGGCATGGCCAGGTGGTTAGGGCGCTCGACTCGCAATCTGCGGGTTCTAATCCCCCTCACCGAACATGTTTTCCATTTCAGCCGTGGGGGCGTTATAACGTGACGGTCAATACCACTATTCGTAGTACAAGAGATAGGCCTCGTGAAGCTTTGATCAAAATTCAGACCAATCTTCGGCTAGAAAATAGTTTTATTGTGATCACTAAAGTGTGTACTATTACCACTGTTAGTAACTAGAATTCACAAAAAACATTAGAAATATTACTTAATTACAACAATGATCTATTGAAAATGTATACTTTTATTTCAAGAGTAACCGCTGTATCCTAGTAATTAGACCTAGCAGGTCTTTACTACAAAACTATCAGGTGATCACACAAAATGCCAGGTCACTGTGATGTGATGGAACACTAACATGTTAAGTTGATAAACACCCTGGTGGGCTTTTGAGAAAACAGCTCTGTCACGACAAGATTAAAAAAACTGCTTAAGTAACCGGCTAAGCTTTTGCACTGTATGCAATATATATATATATACTCGACTTTAGTCATATATAAACAACCTATACGTGACAAAGCTGGGAAAACTACATTTTGACTTTCTTCTAAGCTAAGGTTTTTCAAGTAAGATAACGCATAAACGTGTTGGCTTTAACGTGATTACCATCTTCTTCTACATTTAACTTTAGTTGGTAGTTGGGGGGGTTCACATAAAACACAAATTAAAACACGTATCTACTTCAGTTTAGCTCTTTCTTCAAAACATAATCGCGTGTTTTTCTATATAAAGTGACAAAGAGTCATTCGTTTTGGTTTCATCTTAGTTGACTGTTTCTTCAATCGTATTATATATAATAACCAAGGGATGTTTCATAGATGATATCAGCAGATCATGTTGAATCCAACTGCGGCCGTGTGTTTGTTCAAGAACATCAAATTATTTTGTACAGATTAATAACCAAATCTGTTTATAAATAACTAGAATGTTTTTACATAAATTGCAATGAAAATTATTATTATTTCCAAATCAGGAGTTGCGTTTGCACCAACGTTATCGTGTCTTCTCATCACAGCCTAACCCCCCAGTGGCACAGCGCTATGTCTTCGGACTTACAAGGCTATTGATATTAAAATAGGGGTTTTAGTATAAGGAAGAAAAACGTTTTTGCACCAACTTTGTAGAGTCATACTGTAAAATATTAAAATAGGGGTTGTAGTATAAGGGAGAAAAACGTTTTTGCACCAACATTGTATAGTCATTATGTAAATTATTAAAATAGAGGTTGTAGTAAAAGGAAGAAAAACGTTTTTGCACCAACACTGTATAGTCATTCTGTAAAATATTAAAATAGGTGTTGTAGTATAAGGGAGAAAAACGTTTTTGCACCAACATTGTATAGTCATTATGTAAATTATTAAAATAGAGGTTGTAGTAAAAGGAAGAAAAACGTTTTTGCACCAACACTGTATAGTCATTCTGTAAAATATTAAAATAGGTGTTTTAGTATAAGGAAGAAAAACGTTTTTTGCACCAACTTTGTAGAGTCATACTGTAAATTATTAAAATAGAGGTTGTAGTAAAAGGAAGAAAAACGTTTTTGCACCAACACTGTATAGTCATTCTGTAAAATATTAAAATAGGTGTTTTAGTATAAGGAAGAAAAACGTTTTTTGCACCAACTTTGTAGAGTCATACTGTAAATTATTAAAATAGAGGTTGTAGTAAAAGGAAGAAAAACGTTTTTGCACCAACACTGTATAGTCATTCTGTAAAATATTAAAATAGGTGTTTTAGTATAAGGAAGAAAAACGTTTTTTGCACC
>NW_013665888.1:441469-455232 GCF_000517525.1 Limulus polyphemus
TCACCTTAACCACCTGGCCATGCCGGGCCAAAGTAGTAATAGTACAAATGTAAAGGTTTAATGGAGAAACTGTAATAAAGAAATAAAAAATAAGAAAAGAGGCATAGCAAATTCGAATAAATTTATTAAATTAAGAAATACCATACGAAACATTGAAATAGTGGTTGGAATTTGTAAACAATCAAAATTAAAGCAATATATATATGTTTTTCAGGAAATAAATTGAACAACGCGTATTGTAGCTTTGCGCGAAATTCATAACAAACAAACAAACGAATCCTGGTTAGATGTGTGTTAATAATTTTAGATTTTGGTAAACCTTATAATATTTTATATTGATGGATTTGTTTGTTTGTAGTTAAGCACAAAACTACAAAAGGGACTATCTGTGCTCTGCCTACCACTCGTATCGAAACCCGGTTTCTAGCGTTGTACGTCCGCAGACATATCGTATTGATGGAGATGGAATTTCCGAACGTAAAATAATAGTCATGAAAATATTAGTGCCAGAACAAACGTTTTTAGAATTGTTTGTTTGTTGTTATGCGTATACAAAGTTACACTATGGGCTAGGCCCGGCATGGCCAGTTGGTTAGGGCGAATGAATCGTAATCTGATGGTCGCGGGTTCGAATCCCCGTCCCACCAAACATTCTCGCCCTTCCAGCCTTGGGGGTATTATAAAGTAACGGCCAATTCCACTATTTGCTGGTAAAAGGAGTAGCCCAAGAGTTGGCGGTGGGTGGTGATGACTAGCTGCCTTCTCTATATTCTCTAACTCTTAAATTAGGGATGGCTAGCGCAGATAGCCCTCGTGTAGCTTTGCGCGAAACTCAAAACAAACAAACACTATAGGCTATGTGTGCTTTGCCTACTGTGGGTATCGAAACCCGATTTTTGACGTTATTTTTAGCGAAAGATGTACAAGTTAGACCTGGTTATGTCAGTGATTATTCGTTCGCTGTATAAGATTTAAAATGTTCGAAATATTATCAGGGATTGATGGATTTTGAAATTTATCAATAATGGTTAAAAAATTTCGTTGCTTTGTTTTTATCGTAAACTTCTCAATGCGCTCTATTCACGGTGGAGAATCGAGCCCCGGTTTAACTGAAAATATAATAATTAGATACAGAAATCATGATACATATAATAAAAGTAATATTAGCGATACAGTATGACTTATAATAAGATGGTCTAATTATCAGGTACACGTAATATGTATTTGAAAAAAAAAATCTGATAGATGAGAATGAAGATATAATTGTTTGTTTGTTTAGAATCTCGCGCAAAGCTACATGAGGGCTATCTGCGCTAGCCGTCCCTAATTTAGCAGTGAAAGACTAGGAGGATGGCAGTTAGTCATCACCACCCACCGCCAACTCTTGTGCTACTCTTTTACCAACGTCACATTACCGTCACGGTTGAAAGAGCGAGCATGTTTGTTGTGACGGGGATTCGAACTCGCGACCCTCAGATTGTCAGTCGAGCGCCCTAACCACCTGCCCATACCAGACCAGATATAATTGACAAAGTAAAATAACATATCGTAAATATTTGAAAACTTATTTCGAATGATTAAAAAAAAAACAGAAACAATTGGTAGATACAAAATCAGAAAAGAGGGGAGGAAAGCTAGACGAGGAAGACATAGCCCATTCTGACGTTTTACGTACATAGAAAATACATTAAAAATTTGAAGTATCTAGAGTTAATAGCGTTACGAGTTAATTTCTAATTTTTAGGCGATACTTCGGTTATCTAGTGATAGATATAGCAAACGATGTACATAAAACCGGAAAATTAGCTGAAGCGCAAAGAAAAGTAATTAAAATTCTTATAATTAGCAAAACGAGAGAACAATTACTTTATTAAGCTTCGATTATAAATTGTAGCAGTAAGATTACAACATTCTTATTAATTCACGAGGGAAAAAAAAGGGGGGAGTTATAGGCTAATATGAGAAAATATATAATTTTTTTTTTATGTTAAATGTTTTAATGAAATAACAGCATATAGCAGGTCCATATACGTTCTTGCTGAATACCGAAATAAGTTAATGGACATAATAAGATTATAAAACAACGTGTAAAGGCTTTTATTAAATAAAGGGGTTGATCATGCTTCCAAATTGCTTCTCAGTGCAGTTTTTAAATAAAATGGGGTTACAGACAGTAAGACATTTTTTTTCGCTTTTGTATCTGTTACAGTACGAGGTGCTACCACAAGAAAATAGTTTTATATATATATATACGCAGTAAGTTTTTTTTTTCTTTGTATATCAATGTGTAGGTGACATAAAATTAATTTCAAATGAAATTAAGGCTTTTTTTGCCAATAAAGTTAAAGATACTCGTTAGCAGATAAATTCATAATAGATAAACATAATTGTTTGGTGTGCGTAGATTAATTTAAATACTTAAATATACCCCTTCTAATAGCTCTTGATTTTAATAGATAATACTAATCCTGACACTAAAATCAATAAAGTGTTAACCTTCACGAAGTATTCGACAAGTAAATAATTACTGGTAGAATTATTGTTACCCCAAGTAAAACACTATAATATATATATATATAATCATTCAACATTTTCACCGAGTCCAGTTCTGTTAGAATGACCACGCCTACCCTGACCTGGTGGTTAGAGCGCTCAACTTGCAATCTGCGGGTCGCGGGATCGAAACCCGCTACCGAATATGCTCGCCCTTTCAGCGGTGGGAGTGTTATAATGTAACGGTCAATCCCACTATTCGCTAGTAAAAAGTAGCCAAAAAGTTGGCGGTGGGTCGTGTTGACTGGCTGCATTCCCTCTAGTCTTAAGTTTGGTTTGTTTTTAATTTCGCTCAAAGCTACACGAGGGCTGTCTGCGCTAGCCGTCCCTAATTTAGCAGTGAAAGACTAGAGGGGAGGCAGCTAGTCATCACCAACCACCGTCAACTCTTGGGCTACTCTTTTACCAACGAATAGTGAGATTGACTGTTACATTATAGAGCCCCCACGGCTGAGAGGGCGAGCATGTTTGGTGAGACGGGGATTCGAACTCGCGAGTCAAGCGCCCTAACCACGTGGTTATGCCAGACCCAGTTCTTAAGTAGCCTTGTTTGAAATTCAATAAACAAACACAACGTAATGACCAATTAATCATTTGACTTCGTGTGGTAAACGAGATTCAATATTCAGAAAACATAATGAATAACACGAATGTTTAGATTATATATATAAAAAAAAAACCAACAACAACACAATATGTAATTTTTTTCATATTTTTGATGGAATTAGAAATATATTTTGAGATGTCTGCAATTCACGGATATGGATGTGTCATTCTTCAGCTTCCCAGTAGCTCAGTGGTAAATCAGTGGGCTTATAACACTACAGATCGGGTTTATATACCCGTGGTTGGAAGAGCATAGCGTAGATTTGCGCTTTACAACAAACAAGTCGTTCTTCAGCATATAAGTAACAGTGTTTACTCTCAGTATCGGTAAATACTTGCATAGGATTTCGAAGAAAGCCCAAGAGCTTTCATTAAACCAGGCGAATTCAACGAGTTCAAAAAATAATACCTGGATTCGTTTATTTGATGTATTTGTGGCTTACCCTTGATATTCTGTGTGATACACTTTTCGAGTTATTGATAAAATTCTATGATAAGTTAGTTGTTTGCCTCCTATTGGGAACATTCGTATTTTTGTACAAGCTTTATTGTGTAGCCGAAACTGAGAAACGGGTTCAACTATTCTATGTTTACGATAATTAATATGAGCTTCCGATCAGGGCCAGCTACCTACTTATAGCGAAACTAAAAATCAACCTGTTAACGAGGATAGCTAACTACGTATACTTTTATTACGTTCACACTTATAAAGCACTGTTTAATCACTCACGTACCCTCGCTAGTTATGACACCTTGACTTTTATTACGTTCATACTTATAAAGCATTGTTTAATCACTCACGTACCCTCACTAGTTATGACACCTTGACGTTGTTAAAATATACTGCCATCGTAACGTTTTTATTTTCCTGTTAAACTCTATCTATTGGAGCTTTTATCTCGCAATGATGTTAAATTATTGTGAGGACTTTTAATGATGTTTTTAAATAAACTACCGTATCTGGCATTTTCAGGTGAAAGTGGAAACACGATCCTGATTTGAGTTGTGTTATGCAAGCTTCTTATCAGGTGATGAAGTAAGCACAGGTGATTTTTCAGTTTCCGTGGCAACTTATTACTCACGCGCTTCGATAAAACTAGTTATAAAAACAACGTTTTTATTTTTTTGCGTGCTGATGGTATATGACGTATAAACGTACCACATATTTAGCGATATAATATATATATATATCTCGATGACGTTAAAAATTACAACCACTGCAACAGACATGTATTGTGTATGAATGTAAATGATATAATTAAACTCTCTCCCGCCATTGGGACTTTTATCCGAATGTGTGTGTGGATATATTAATTTTATGTTTCGCCCTAATACAGTCCGGTCACGCTAACCACTAAGCCATGCCTGTCACAAGTTTTGCTCTACCATTACACACATCAGTGCATTCTAACCATTATAAGGAAGATAATTAAAACATTATAGTTAATTACCTACATATATATATTTAGTTATGATCTACATGGGTAGCTTGCTATGATCAGAAGTTAATATTAACTACATTGTGGTTGTCTTCTGTTCATCTTTGGTGTTTAAATATCTTATGATGGCTTCTGCATTGTTCTTACCTACGTGTCTGGTTTATTATGAATTTCGCCCAAAGCTACACGAGGGCTATCGTAATTTAGCAGTGAAAGACTAGAGGGAAGGCAAATAGTCATCACCACCCACCGCCAACTCTTGGGTACTCTTTTACCAACGAATAGTGGGATTGATCGTCACATTATAACGTCCCCATGGCTGAAAGGGCGAGCCTGTCTGGGGTGATAGAGTTTCGAACCCGCAGATTGAGAGTCGAGAGCCCAAAGCACCAGTCCATGCCGGGTCTGTATTGACTTTTTTTTTTTTCCTTCCTGATAAAGCCACCAGTGACACAGCGGAAAGTCTGCGGACTTATAACGCTAGAAACCGTATTTCGATACCCGTGGTGGGCACAGCACAGATAGCTCATTGTGTAGCTTTGCGTTTAACTACAAACAAACAAATTAACCTTCGTTATAAATCGAGAATCTACATATATATTTTTAAATACTCGTGACTGAAGTAACGAGAACGTAACAAAGTCCCTGAAATCTACAGATCACAAGTTTCCTTTCAAAGTTTCGCCACGAATGTAGACGGAAATATTTATTCATAATCACGACGTGTTTGAACAGATCATAGGTTACTACAACCATGACTGGCACTCGATCCAGAAACATTAAGTTGTATAACTCCACTTCTTGGTGGTTTTAGATAAATATGGTTGTGTTTCTTTGACCGTGGTCAGGTGAGTAGATCCTGGTTAAGCGACAGAAGAATTGTTTGTTTGATTCATTATTTTTTAAGCGCAAAGGTAAGCAATGGGCTGTCTCGCTCTATCCATCTAGGAGGGGAGGAGGAGGTCGAAACCCGGATTTTAGACCTGTAAGTCCATGAACTAGCAAATGTGACTTATATTATTCAGTTTTAGAAACCTTACTTCTTGTGATTTGAAATGGAAAGTGATTGAATTAAATCACACATACACACACACAAATTGACTTTCGGTGTTTTTTAGTTTTATTAGTTTGAAATTAATTACACGTGCATACTTTTGCAACGCTAAAAAGAGTCTTGTTTGCATTATAAGAGCGGTAAAAGTCTCCCCCCATTCTAACATTCTATATCACACAGCGGTATTTCTCAAACTGGGGTCCACGAGACGATCTCATGGGAGCCTCAACACATATACAAATATTCTCTTTAAAACTTTCGTGACACCAGACAAACACATAGTTTCACGGATAATTTCATTTTTTTACAGTAAATATGACTAAATAACGTTGTTTATGATTGGTATTTTATCATTTTAGTAGTGGAGGAAAATTCAGGTGCTAACTAGTGTTCTCAGATTATACGCGGTTTTTTAAATAAGCCCCTGTTTTCTCGAACATGAAAGTGTTCCTCTTTTTAGTAGTGGAGTAAAATTCAGGTGCTAACTAGTGTTCTCAGCTTATACGCGGTTTTTTAAATAAATAAAATAAAAATCACAACTATAACCCAGTCCATGACTAAGCCGTGCTTGTATGGGGGGAAAAAAATAATATTTGCCAGCTTTCTCTTGAAGTTAGAAAGGAAAACGTTTAAAGTAGGCTTAGTATATGACTCAGCATCTACACGCGGCTCGTCTATTGGTATGCCACACTAAGATCGGTTCCTTTACTTTCGTGCAGAACTTTCTATTTCTGTACTTTTTTCAAAGCTGAAAAAATTGAGAAACAACCTACAAATGATAAAAACGTAAGATAACCAAGGATAAAAATCGGCATCCACGTGGCTGTATTAACATGAGTGCAAAACACAGATTATTTTGGAAATAAATATATATATTTTTTAATTCACATCTGAGAAACAAATTACGTATTTTAAGCTCAACAGAGATCTGGAATGACGTGTAACTCTTACCGTTAATTCATCCAGAAAATATATGTATATGTTAGTCTAACGAGAAGTTTAATACACGGTTGAGTAACAATATACATTAGGTTTGAATAGTGTTTCTTTTCACAACACGTGTTCACACGAATGACTTTAGAAGAACGCGTGTTTAATTTCAAATAATAATTAAAGAAATAGCTATTCAGTTTATGTATAGCCTAGAAATTAACTTCTGCTCATAAAAAAAACCATCACTAGTGTTCTTTTTTTTTCTTTTAACTTACCTCATTATCAAGAAATTCATGACTTAAACTAAAGGAGTACTATCGTTAGTCTTAACGCACAGTACACACGGAACCCACACTTTCCCAGGTTAAAAAGTTTAATCTTAATTGCGTGGTAATTAACAATATAATTAAATATATTAATGTAGTGGTTTAGGAACTTAGACACTGTTGAATAGCCAAAACTAAAGATTTACGAACGAACGTTAAATATATTGGGAACCATTTTGTTAGGGAGGGAACTCGTTCCTTAAATCAGGAGATGACTTGTAATTTCCCCCTCCCCCACCCCAAACAGCACCTTACTTTTAAAATGGAATAACAACAGCCAGTTGAATGGCACAATTCCTTACCGGTTGTTGAGTCGTTAGACCAATTAGGCGAATACCGTAATTTTTTCGGTGCTGTTTACTAACTAAACGTGTTGTTTGCTCATTAAAAAAAATAAACACATGCTGTTTTGTTAGTTCTTTGGTGCAGATGAACACAAGGAAGTGAGAACAATCTGTGTACGTGCGTGTGTTTGTTTTAACTTGGAACAAAGGGATCGAGCTTGAATACATTTGTGTGGTAGTTTTGACCTGTAGATGACAATCTACAGGTTAATGTGAGTCTTAAAATATTTTTTTTGTAATTTTTAAATATAATAATATTTTACTAAATTCTGAATGTAGATTTCTGTTTATTTTCTGCTTATAATCATTATTTTTTCTTAATCGCATATACTGGAGTCAGAAATGTGTTTTTGGAATGTAATATGAAAACGAACGCTGTTAACCAACTGTTACATAAAAATAGCGTGCCATTTTTCTGTCGCTCCAATTTAAAATCAACTACAAGGTGGCGCCTGACTTGAAGAATTCGCACTCAATATATGTATAACGATATATATATTTTTTCTTAGTGTTGTGCCTTCACAGCTGCGTCGTGATTCTGCCATAGACGCGTGACACAACTTGGGGAAGGGGTAGGGGAAGTCATCACTCGCATTGAAAAGAAATTATTCAGGTGTTTTAGAGAAAAGAGGAACAGGGTGACAGAATGCGTCATTTTTCTAGAATGCTAATTATGCTACTGAACTTCGGAGGGCCTACATAGATCATCTAAATTACGAGCGTAGCCTGCGTAGTCGATCATCTTAGAAAGCATGAAGCCTTCAGGCTCTCGATTATATACATAGGATCCAACAAAGCGCGGCAAAAAGGTGAAACCATGAAACTAAGTACATTACAGGAAGCCCATTAGTTCCAAATTACGATGATAGATGGCCCAGTATTGAAATTTATAAAAGTTATTTAATTTTGTTTTTACACAAATATGGATGAACCATTAATGAGGTCACTCGATATATAGTGTTTCGTAAAATAATTATTACTAATGGATTTTGAAAGGTTAAACAATTAAAATTATAATCATCGTTTCGTGTATGTTTGTATGAAATACTATACAGAAAGCTTGAATTCAGTCTGTATCATATTACGCGTTGTCTTTCGTGAATAAAGTAACGAAATCATGAAATCTTAACGTTTCGCGTATTGTTGTTACCAGTAAAGGCAATTATTACGTCATTATTAGTTATGAGGTAATACTTGAACAAATATTAAAACGTTACTTAAACGAAAAAAATGATATTTTAAATGACCCCCATTACGTCACTGGCCAGATTCAACAGCATTTTTTAATAGAACTAACTGCCAATATAAACTTTACTCGGTTTCTTATTGGTGATTCTGTTTGACACGCCCACTCAATGGCAAAGCCGTATGTCTGCGGACTTACAACGCTAGAAACCGGGTTTCGATACCCGTGGTGGGCAGAGCACAGATAGCTCAATGTGTAGCTTTGTGCTTAACTACAAACAAACTGTTTGACAATGTTTAGAGTGCATCCCATTACCGCAATATGTATATATATAAATATATATAATATAATATAAATATATATATAATATAATATAAATATATATAATAGCGTTCTGCACTTTGGAACCGTGTAAAGGTGACGGTCAAATCCCACTATTTGGTCAGACAAGAGTAGTCCAAGAGTTCACCGGTTGCCTTCTCTTTAACTTATCAGTTCGAATCAGGAACGGCTAGCGCATGTAGCTCTTAAGTATCCTTGTGCGAATATCCGATAAGAAACAAACGGCTCAACACCTGTTGGAATGTTTTGGAGACGACATACTAGCTCAGTCCTATCGAAAACTTCGCGATTATTAGGTCCAGAAGTCGTTTCGAAACAAACTCAGGTGAAAGAAACCCATTGGTCCTTCGTAAAAAAGATTGCATTTCTTTATGTTAAAAAGCTACTTTTTAACGAAGCACCAATACTATTAAACTGATACTTTTTATACTGAAACTTGCTACTAAAACGTTATAATGAACTGGTATGGAACTGCGTCCTAGTTTGAGTATGATTTAGGGGTTATGTGAGTCCAACACAGTGAACTGTTTGTGGTTTATGATCAATAGAATTGATAATTTGATCGGAGGTTGGTGTGATCAACCGATGATGGTAAGTAACTATGCCACATAGAAGTGGAGAGGTAAGTTATAGTACACGTCAATTCAGGAGCTTAAGAAAATCTGATAAATTCAGAACATTATTCCAAATACTTCGCGATATGATAAAATTTGGTATATCAGGAATATTATTTTAAATGCTCCTCAGTGTCAGAGCGGCATGTCTTCGACGCTACAAACCGGGTTTGGATACTGGTGGTGGGCATTGTGTAGTTTTGTGTTTAACTTCAAGAACATTATTTTAAAGAATATGAAATATCAGATAATTGGTGTTATAATATGTGTTATGAGAAATGTGTGTGTTTATAACATAGCCACATCGGGCTATCTGCTGTGTCCACCGAGAGTAATCGAACCTCAGACTTACCCCTGGCGAGCCGAGGGACACGCGTTATGAGAAAAGCTTATATATTAGGAATATTATTCAAAATAATATAAATATATCAACAATATTATTATTATTATTAATATAAAAGTATCAACAATATTACCATTATTATTAATATAAAAAGTATCAACAATATTATTATTATTAATATATATAAATATTAACAATATTATTATTATTAATATATATAAATATTAACAATATTATTATTAATATTAATATATATAAAATATCAACAATATTATTATTTATATATATATATATATATATATAATATCAACAATATTATTATTATTATTAATATATATAAAATATCAACAATATTATTATTAATATATATATAAAATATCAACAATATTATTATTATTATTATTATTAATGTTATTAAGTAACATGAGATTTGGGTTACATTTAGTATAGCCATCTCGAAGAAAGTTTTCATATGTATAAAAACGAGTTTAACCATTTTGTTTTAATTGCACATATAATTATGAAACTATTGCCCCCTAAGGACTCAGCGATAAGACTACAAGCTTACTACGCTAACTATAGTGTTTCGAAACGCTACTGTTAATAATTATGGTTTGTTTGTCTCCTCACGAAGTACTCCTATTTCCACGTGTTTGTATTTATCTTATTCGATTGTTATGCTAGTTTTATTATTGGTTGAATCCGACTAGACTGTGTTTCTTTTGTTCTCTAACATGAGGAGAGAACCTAGCATGCCATTCACCCTGTTTTGGCTCAGACAGACATTTCATTGGACCGACAGTAGTCTTACTGCTTCTAAAATTAGAGGGCAGTAAGAATCTGTATTCCGACAGAGAGCTGATCTGTTTGGCATGGTACCATCATAATAAGCAACCGTTTCTACCCACCAATCTGTTTATATCACGTATGGAAATAGTAACAACTAAAGCAGGTCTGGTCCGGAAATAATAATGACTCAGAGTTGTAGTTTTTTCAGCCAAATGACACGTTCTTTCGTTTAACCACACTGCTATAAAACAGATCTCTTATCAATGCAAACACTTGTTTACTTTTAAATGTACATATACTGGTGAGGAGGTTTGATGACGCAAAATACAAAAGTGAATACGTTAAATGTTTAGAAATTCCAGACCAGATTTTAGACATAATTTAATAAGAGCAGTAAAAAACGAAGTTGTCTTTATACGTATACAAGTCAAATTGAAAGACTTCAATTCGATTTTTTTTCCACCAACTTCAAATACTTGTCACATTGACTTTGATGCAAGCGCCACCTATTGCGGGGCTTTAGAACGACTTCCTGAGGGTGGGTTGTAGGCAAGTTTAACAGAAGGAGAAAAGGAATAGTTACTCTGTATTTTTTAAAAATTACATGAAACACTGAACTGGCGATGATAGGTTATCAGACACTATGTTTAAACGTCATAGTAGAAATTTTCTATGATGGCCGCAAGAGGGCTAATTTCTAACACAGTGGATAAACAAGGATTTTTTTTATAGCGTATTTTTTACATTTCATGAAGCACTGAACTGGCGATGATAGGTTATCAGACATTACGTTTAAACATCACAGTAGAAATTTTGTATGATGGCCGCAAGGAGGCTAATTTCTAACAGGGAGGGGGATAAACAAAGATTTATTATAGCGGTTGCATTGTATAGAATTGTTTATTTATTTATTGATGCTTAACATTATTTTTAACCTTAAAATGAAATAATGATCGTAGTATTTAGTTCAGGAGGTGTGGTGTTAAATACACGTTTATTGTTGATCAATACTGTATATATACATAAAACGTGTGTGTGCGTGTGCACGCACCTGTATGGAAAATATATGTTATTGATATACAGCAGATATAAAAAAAAAAAACCAAAACAAACACGTAGATTCAATAAGTCTTAAAATAAAATGATAAAAACCCTATAACCCGAGCGTTTTCGAAAGGCCCACCACTGGTTATAGGGTTTTTATCATTTGATATATAGCAGAAATATCATGGTTTACATATTATTACATTCTTATTTAGTTCCATTCTTAAGTTCTTGTAAGTTTTGTATAAGACACGTGTTACACGTGTCTTTAGTTTGGATTTGAACTTCTTAGGTCTTTAGAGCTGTCTCGACCACTTTGAGTATGTTTATGTGATACAAAAGGTTGGATGATGACGTTATCGCGTATACCAAGTTACTCGTGCTGGCTGTCGTCGTTCTTGGCTATTTAATACGTTCACTGACGGTTTTACAGCAACAGATCATAAACCCGAGACGCATATTGTTTTCCATATGCGCGAATAAACGTCAGAAGCTAGGATGCAAGAAAATACTCTTAATATGTTTGTTTCAGAATATTTCGTGCAAACCTACACGACGGGCTATCTGCACATATCTAATTAGACAGCAGAAAACGCCGCTAACTTTTATCTGACATAATTGTTGCATTTGACTGTTACCATTATAGCGCATCCATGGCCACAAATGGCATAGCACGTTTTTTTTTTGGGGGGGGGGGCGAATTGTGAATTCTAGAATTCACAGTCTGAGCATGCTAACCATTTGTCCGCGCCCGACCCAAATACTTTTGGATATAACTATTTGTAGTTATACACCTCAGGAAATTACGAATTTTGGGACCATAGGTACATAGGCCTACGTGCAGGCCCAAAGTAAAGGGGTGGGTGGATATATTTTATCAGGGCCCCGGCGGTTAAAGGGGCCCAAAGAACCACAAACAAGTCCATTACCATGAAAAAGAAATCAGGATATATTGTGAGTCTTTGACAAAATGTTGTTTATATTGCCAAATATTATACCTACTTCCACTTCAAAGCCTCGTATTGTGTATGTTTTAACGTGTTTGAAGTTTCCAACTTGGTAACATTGGATATTGCAGCGGAAACTTCAAACTATGCAATATCCAATGTTACCAACCTCGTGTTTGAAGTTTCCAAGTTGGTAACATTGGATGTTGCAGCTAGTTTGGCTTTCATTTTGTTAAACAAGCGAAGTTTTAGAAGTTACGTGAGTTTACGAGTCTTACCCTGATGTGTATTTTTGTTGAGAATTTACAAACATATCTCAAAAGAGTGAATTCTTGAAACAGTGTATTTAAATACATGTATTCATAATTAATCATCCGTTACTACTATTTTATCCCCCTTTTGAGTAAAAATGATTTTTTTCAGGTGTATACAAAAAGTGCACCAAGATACATTTGTAACTATAACATTTACAATAGTATTGTTTTACAGTTGTATTATTGGATAAATGTAATGTTATATATATGTAGTTTGTTGGTTAAAAGAGCTCAATTACATCATTATATGATATAAAGATTTTATTTATAGCTGTCGCAAGAAAAATCTACTTTAGTGACGTCATTCGTGATTTTGTAAGGAAAAAAAATATAGCAAAGTAAAGTTGTAAAGCTTACTTCTGCCACTTCGGAAATAAAAGCACAGAAATTTGCCCCGAACTCAGAGAAATGTTACTTAGACGACATTGTGCACATAGGATGATGCTTGCTTTTTTATCTTAATGTTGTTTTAAGCTTTCGTAATCCGGCTATAATAAGTTATGTTGTTAACAACTAGAGAAAGGAATGTCGTTTAGAATAAATACATGTTTGGATGTAGAACATTTTTTTTATAATGTGTTTGCACTGAGGCAGTATATTGTTTCGTCTAGAAACTTCTATAGGTATATTTCAAAAAAGTTGATATGAAATGAACATAAAATTCAATTAAATAAGCACATTACAGAAATATTTGATGTGAAACAAGTGAACAAGACTGTCAGAACTGATGTGAAATGAACATATAACCCCAGGAAACAGACACACTGATGAAATACTGTACTGTTAAGTACGTGAATACAATTTTTAGAACTGATGTGAAACGAACATATAACCCCAGGAAACAGACACTCTGATGAAATACTGTACACTGAGTGGTCACAAGTAAATAGACACCTAATTTTTCGTCATTTAACTGATTTATGCTAACT